>NC_052146.1:281206782-281505911 GCF_902713615.1 Scyliorhinus canicula | reverse complement strand
TTAAAAAATAACATTTCAGCGAACCAGAATGCCATTATTCATGTGCGGGATGGCTGCTGGGGAGGTGTGTAAAATAAACCCAGGTTTGCACTCGAGAAGCACATAGCTGTCCTCCATATCCCATCCCCAAATGCAGGGTGCAGGTACGCGGCTTCGACTGGCGTTCCCACCTCTAAACACACAGATGTTTTCGAATCATCGGCAACTCTGGACAAGGGAAGTAACCCTCTCTCTATCTCAAGAGTCAGTGTCTAAACAGGCAAAGGCTGCACCAGCAATTATAGACACAGAACCAATACATTCCCGTTATTTGTACAACGCAATTCCAACAGTAGCTATTGATTCAGCGCAAGTCACTGCAGTCAAACAAGTCTGACTAGATTTTTTTTTTAAAAGTAACAATTACTAAATGTCACTTTGCACCCTGATGATTGACCCCTCTTGATTTTGTTATATATTTTTCGCTCGTGTTAAAGATTTATCTTAAATTGATGTTCAGCCGCCTTATTTGTTTTAATCCAACCGGGAGTGATTTCCCTTCGAGAGTGGAATTTACTGTATCCCCCTTAGCCAATGCAATGGCCATCACTCTGATGGAGGGTGAAATGGTATCTCCACCTCACTGGTGAAGCAGCTCCCTGGCGCCCTCTGCTGACACATCCAGTCACCTTCCCCACGCTGCTTGTTGCACTGAGTCAGTTGTCAGGTGTGGGACGACCAGATAGGTTGTATTGGAAACATGGGACTGGGGACAGGTACAAAGTTTAAATCAATGTTCACATTCATTTATATATTTCCTGAATCGTAAATTTTAACAGTGCTCAATCCACTTTCCGCCCCTTTGAATACTATCAGTGGACCAGCCCACACCCAAATTCAACAGGACAAAATCCAAAAATATATGCGATAGATTTTCAACTTGCCACCGGGAGTAATACTGGTTGATGGACAATCAATGACTACTAAGCGAGGTTGTAGTACAACTGAAGGCTTTAATAAGCTAGACGTTTCCCTCAGCCGCTCAGGTACAGAAAGGAAGCTGCTGGGGTGGCACGGGCTCTTATACCCCGCCTTGCAGGGCGGAGCTACCATACAGTCTCGACCAATAGACAACATGCATTATCCACCAATGGTGTTCCAGCATCGCTCGGTACCGTAATACCTCTAACCAGACGACCACATTGTCCCCCTGTTAAAAAAGAGTCCAGCGGGGGTGGTGGCTTGGTATTACAACTTTGCAACATGGTAAGATTTATGGTTATGGAGGTACCGTAATACCTCCATACAGCGTTTTGACTTATAATCATAACTATTTGCAAAATTTTTCTTTACACTTTTACAATTTCACAATTAACTATACACATGTTACAGTGAAGCAATCAGTCGATCGGGGGCCCTTGTTGTCCTCTGTGATCGCCAAAGCTTCGGTGTGATGCCGGTGGAGGTTCGGGGGTCTGTGACTCCGGGAGCGTGGTTTCGATCTCTGTGGATTCTTCAACACCCCTAGACGGCACTTGTGGGGGAGCTGATTGACCTGGGAAGGGAGCCTCTGTGGGGTGCATCGGTGAGTGGGGGGGGGGGGGGGGGGGTGCCTGGACGGGGCCGGCGGAAGAACTGATCCTCCTGGGAAGGGGGCAGCTGTAAGGTGCCCCGGTGGGATGGTGGGTGGGACTGGTGGCGGGGGTGTGCGCGGGGATCCGGCGGGCGCCAGGTCCCGTTGGGAGACCGTGTCTTGTTGGCCATCGGGGTATGCCACGTAGGCGTACTGGGGGTTAGCGTGGAGAAGATGGACCCTCTCGATCAACGGGTCCGACTTGTGCGCCCGCACGTGTTTTCGGACCAGGATGGGTCCGGGGGCTGCCAGCCAGGTCGGGAGCGAGGTCCCAGTGGAGGACGTCCTGGGGAAAACCAGGAGATGTTCGTGAGGTGTTTGGTTGGTCGTGGTGCAGAGCAGGAACCGGATGGAGTAGAGGGCATCCGGGAGGACTTCCTGCCAGCGGGAGACTGGGAGATTTGTAGACCATAGGGCCAGTAGGACGGTCTTCCAAACTGTTCCGTTCTCCCTCTCTACCTGTCCATTACCCCGGGGGTTGTAACTGGTCGTCCGGCTCGAGGCAATGCCCTTGCTGAGCAGGAATTGATGCAGTTCGTCGCTCAAAAAGGAGAACCCCCTATCACTATGTATGTAAGCGGGGAACCCGAACAGTGTAAAGATGCTATGGAGGGCTTTGATGACAGTGGTTGCGGTCATGTCGGGGCAGGGGATGGCAAATGGGAATCGGGAGTACTCGTCAATCACGTTCAGGAAGTACGTGTTGCGGTCGGTGGAGGGGAGGGGACCGTTGAAGTCCACGCTGAGGTGTTCAAAGGGAAGGGAAGCCTTTATCAGGTGCGCTTTCTCTGGCCTGTAGAAGTGCAGCTTGCACTCCGCGCAGATTTGGCAATTCCTGGTGGCTGTCCTGACCTCCTCGATGGAGTAGGGCAGGTTGCGAGTCTTGACGAAATGGAAGAAGCGAGTGACCCCCGGGTGGCAGAGGTCCTCGTGGAAGGTTCGGAGGCGGTCCACTTGTGCGTTGGCACATGTGCCGCGGGACAGGGCATCAGGAGGCTTGTTTAGCTTCCCAGGACGATACAAGATCTCGTAGTTAAAGGTGGAGAGTTCGATCCTCCACCGCAAGATCTTATCGTTCTTTATCTTGCCCCGCTGTGCATTATCGAACATAAAGGCGACCGACCGTTGGTCAGTGAGGAGAGTGAATCTCCTGCCGGCCAAATAATGCCTCCAATGTCGCACAGCTTCTACTATGGCTTGGGCCTCCTTTTCTACTGAGGAGTGCCGGGTTTCGGAAGCATGGAGGGTGCGCGAGAAGAAGGCCATGGGTCTGCCCGCTTGGTTGAGGGTGGCCACCAGAGCTACGTAGGACGCGTCGCTCTCGACCTGGAAGGGGAGGGACTCGTTGATGGCGTGCATCGTGGCCTTTGCAATATCTGCTTTGATGCGGCTAAAGGCCTGGCGGGCCTCCATCGACAGGGGAAAAACTGTGGATTGGATCAGAGGACGGACCTTGTCTGCATAGTTGGGGACCCACTGGGTGTAGTAAGAAAAAAAAACTTAGGCAGCGCTTCAGGGCCTTGGAGCAGTGAGGGAGGGGAAACTCCATAAGGGGGCGCATGCGTTCAGGGTTGGAGCCTGTCACTCCATTTTGCACTACGTAGCTGAGGATGGCTAGGCGGTCGGTGCTAAACACGCATTTATCCTTGTTATACGTAAGGTTAAGGATTTTTGCGGTCTGGAGGAATTTTCGGAGGTTGGTGTCGTGGTCCTGCTGGTCGTGGCCGCAGATGGTGAAATTATCGAGATACGGGAATGTTGCCCGTAAGCCGTATCGGTCAACTATTCGGTCCAACTCTCGCTGGAAGACCGAGACCCCATTAGTGACACCGAAAGGAACCCTTAAAAAGTGGTAAATCCGCCCATCTGCCTCGAATGCAGAGTACTTGCGGTCACTCGTGCGGATGGGGAGCTGGTGGTAGGCGGACTTAAGGTCCACCGTGGAGAAGACCTTGTGCTGTGCGATCCTGTTTACCAGGTCCGATATGCGGGGGAGAGGGTACACGTCCAGCTGCGTAAACCTGTTGATGGTCTGTCTGTAGTCTATGACCATCCTATTCTTCTCCCCGGTCTTTACCACCACTACTTAAGCTCTCCAGGGACTGTTGCTAGTTTCAATGACTCCTTCCCCCAGTAGCCGTTGGACCTCTGACCTAATAAAGGTCCGGTCCTGGACACTGTACCGTCTGCTCCTGGTGGCGACGGGTTTGCAATCCGGGGTGAGGTTCGCAAACAGGGAAGGTGGATCAACCTTGAGGGTCGCGAGGCTGCAGACAGTGAGAGGGGGTATAGGGCCGCCGAATTTGAAAGTTAGACTTTGGAGGTTGCACTGGAAGTCTAACCTTAGTAGTGTGGCTGCGCAGAGGTGGGGAAGGATGTAGAGCCGGTAATTTTTGAACTCCCTTCCCTGGACCGTGAGGTTTGCTACACAGAACCCCTTTATCTCTACTGAGTGGGAACCAGAGGCCAGGGAGATTTTTTGATTAACAGGGTGGACGGGGAGAGAACAGCGCCTTACCGTGTCGGGGTGTATGAAGCTCTCCGTGCTCCCGGAGTTGATTAAGCAGGACGTCTCGTGTCCATTGATTAGCACCGTTATAGTAGCAGTTGAGAGTGTTCGAGGCCGAGACTGGTCCAGGGTCACAGAGGCTAAACGTGGCAGCAGCTGGGTGTTCTCGTTGGGCAGTGTGTGGTCATCTGCACTGGGGTCCTGGGAATCCATCCAAGATGGCGAAGCCCACTGTTCGCACGTGGCTGTGGGTGCACAAAATGGCGGCGCCGATCCATCGCACGCGGCATCCGCGGAACAAGATGGTGGCGCCCGGAGGCCACATGTGGCCCTGGAGGAGGAAGATGGCGGTGCTTGCTGGCCGCAAGGGGCCCGTGGAGAGGGTTGCAGCGGCGGTTCACATTCGCTTCCAGAGACCGCAGCGACCGCCTGGGCATGGCATACTGCCACGAAATGGCCCTTTTTGCCGCACCCTTTACAGGTGGATGAACGGGCTGGGCAGCGCTATCGGGAGTGTTTGGCTTGCCCGCAAAAATAGCAGAGGGGCCCCCCGGGGTTTCTGGGCCCTCTTGCAGCGCAAGCTTGTGGGGGAATGTGGGGCATCGCCTCCGAGTCGGCTGCAGAGGGGTTCCACGCTGTCCAGGGGGCTGCCGCGCGGTCGGGGACGTAGGCGCGGGCGTTTCGGGAGGCCACATCCAGGGAGCCGGCAAGGGCCCGAGCCTCCTTGAGGCCTAGAGTTTCTGTCTCCAGCAAACGCTTGCGGATTTGAGAAGACAGCATACCTGCAACGAAAGCGTCCCGAATCAACAGTTCCGTGTGGTCATTTGCTGAAACTTGCGAGCAGCTGCAGTTTCTTCCCAACACTAGGAGCGCAAGGTAGAATTCTTCCAGTGACTCACCAGGAATTTGTCGCCTCGTTGCTAGTAGATGCCGGGCGTAGACCTGATTCACAGGGCGAATGTAATGTCCTTTCAGCAACTCCATTGCAGCATCGAAGTTGTCCGCATCCTCGATGAGGGTGTAGACTTCTGGGCTCACCCCCGAGTGCAGGATCTGAAGTTTCTGTTCTCTTGTGGGTGTGTTTTCTGCCGTTCCGAGGTAGCTGTTGAAGCACGCTAGCTAGTGCTTGAAAGTCGTCGCCACCGTGTTTACTGTGTGGGGGCTGAGTTGCAGCCACTCCGGCTTCATTCGGAGCTCCATTCTTTAAATCTAGCTTATTAAATTGATGCGCAATCAATGACTACTAAGCGAGGTTGTAGTACAACTGAAGGCTTTAATACGCTAGATGTTTCCCCCAGCTGCTCAGGTACAGAAAGGAAGCTGCTGGGGCGGCACGGGCTCTTATACCCCGCCTTGCAGGGCGGAGCTACCAGACAGTCTCGACCAATAGACAACATGCATTATCCATCAATGGTGTTCCAGCATTGCTAGGTACCATAATACCTCTAACCAGATTCCCACACTGGCATTGCCCAGAGAGTGGTGAGAATGTGGGATTGCGTCACACTATTCAATTGGGACCTGAGGCAAGTAGGATAGATATATTTACGACAAAGCTAGGTATGTAGACGGGAGGCCTTTTGCTGCAGTGGGTAGCATACATGCCTCTGAGCCAGAAAGCCAGAAGCTCCGGGTTTGAGTCCCGACCCCAGGACTTGATGGCCAAGGAAGGTGTATTTATAACATGGCCAAACAGGTTGAGTATCAACTTGCAAAATCCTTCCAACATGCACGCCGTAAGAGCGGGAAGGACCCCTCATTTGGTGAGGAGTGGCGCCCCTCCAAGCTATAGGCCTCTGGCAACAGGTTAGCGACCTGTTAAAGGAAAAGCCTCACTCTGGGAACAGATGAAAGTCTGCCTTGTGCACCAGTGGGTGCGAGAAGTGAAATCAGAATCAGCAAATGGATCAGTGCATGATGGGGAAAGGAATGGAAGAATATGTGGTTCAGGTGAGATGAAGTAGGGTTTGTTACACACACTGCGTCTTTAACCCATTGCGGTGTACAAATGACTGCGAGTCGTCTTTGTTTAATCAAATAGTGTTTATTCCCACTCACACAATGTTACAGTTAATCCATCACTCCATCAACACAAGTTATTCTACAGAGTACTAAAAGATCATACTGGACCTTAACTTAACTTTTGAGTGACTAGCAAGTACCCCGACAGACATTGGTCTTTATCTGTGTGCTGCCTCGTGTAGTCCTCGATACTTGGTCCTCGGTCTGGTCTGATGCTCTGGTCTTCCTTCTGTTGATAGTGTGATGGTCCTCCTTGTGGTGGCTAGTGAAGATCACCATTGTTCCATTGCTGTTGCACACTGCTGCAGAGATTCTAAGGTGGTGCAGCACCTTTTAATCTGCTTGGATTTCGTGCCCCCTTTGGGCAGTCTCTGGGTCATTGCCAATCAATTGATCAGGGTTTGATCATCCTGATCGATCAAGTCCAATCAGGGGCTACCACATCGATTTTGAGCTATACATTCACCGGCCATGTCTGTTGGTGTTAGGAGCATATAGGCTTTCCAAATAAGGAGTTCAGGTTGTGTCTGGTAAACAAACATGATTGACAGTGTGTTTCTATTGTCCCTGGGATGGCCTGGAGATGGCCTTTTTCCTGTGAATTGCAATGTCTTGGCTGCACCTTGCTCATCAATATTTATTTAAACTGCAGCCTGCTTGTTCTACTTGGCTAAATTTCCCAGCGTCCTTTGCAGGACGCCACCTTAGGTGGCTGTTGGGCCACAGGTTGAAGTTTGCATGATGATCAGCATCGACCTGGTAAGCCTATTTCGATGCAGTTCATTCTACATAATTAGCCATCCGATTTCGATTTCAGAGAAGTTCAGTTTCTGGCAGTTCAAGGATTCAGTGGCGGGGTTTGAGATTATGTTACAAACCACAAGCAACGTACTGATGTCCTGTGTGCTCCATGATATTTATATTATGTCATGAAACACAGACCACTGATTGTATTCTTTGCAACATTTGAAAATTACTGAAGAGAGTTGCTGGTTAAGCTCGTCTAGGTTTTGTGTTCACACACCATAATACAGAAAATACATTAATGGTACAGTGATAAACTATACCAATACCAGAAAAGATTTATTTTTGTATCTGCCATATTTCACAAAAAGAGGTTTTGACTGTGAACAAAATCTCCCTCGGCTTGTTTCTCTGATTCCCTTCTCTTCTTTTCCGTTGTTTGCATTTTAATTTAGTTTAATTTTACTTAATTCCTAAATAATAATAATTTTTATTGTCACAAGTAGGCCGACATTAACACTGCAATGGAGTTTTACTGTGAAAATCCCCTAGTCGCCAGGTTCCGGCGCCTGTTCGGGTGCACAGAGGGAGAATTTAGAATGTCCAATTCACCTAACAAGCATGGACTTGTGAGAGGAAGCCGGAGTACCCGGAGGAAACCCACGCAGACACGGGGAGAATGTGCAGACTCCGCACAAACAGTGACCTTAGCCGGGAATTGAACCCGGGTCCCTGGCTCTGTGAAGCAATAAACCGGATTCAAATTATTTCATACTTTTTTAATCTGTTCAAATGTGACTTTTCTTATTTTCTGCAGAGCCCTGCTTTGGAATCTGTTTTGGAGCTGGGGCCAGCAAAATCACTCTCTCATTGGTTGTAAACGCCAAAGGTTCGGTTTCCAACCATTAAGTGTTGGAATTTTAATGATTGACATGGCCACATCCAGGTACAATATATATTTTTACAAATCAAACCAGAATAAGTGACAATAAATCAAATCAAAAAGGCTGTTGCTGGACAAGTTCATTTGTTCATGGTGATGGGAGTCCAAAAGATACCCAAATACAATTACTGCTCTGTGGCATTTTAAGGGTTAAAATTACACTATTTTTACCCTGTGGGTATGACGTGTCATGAATGACTACAATTGGTGGACGTTTCGCGCAACTTGGATCGAGGGGAATTGTGATCAATGTAGGGATTTCATATATATTTTGTATTATATGTATCATTTGCAGTAATGGCTAAAAGTCTGCGTTAGAGTGCGTATATATCTACTGCAGTAAGGTTTTCCAAATTCCTGATTTAAAAGACAGGCAGATACTGTGGCCACAGAAGGGGCAATTAAGGCATTGTAAAACTGAGAAGGTAGAACATGTATGTATGTTCTATGTTAAAACTGAGATCATCGTTATTTCACACCATGCTTACGTGTAAAAGGACAAGCCAAATGGATTTGTTATAATTTCTGTGGAGTAGATCATCGAAATCATAGAAAATACAGTGCAGAAGGAGGCCATTCAACCCATCGAGTCTGCACCGTCCCTTGGAAAGAGCACCCCACTTAAACCCACGCCTCCACCCTATTCCCGCAACTCCACGTAACCTTTTTTAGACACTAAGGGCAATTTATCATGGCTAACCCACCTAACGTACACATCTTTGGACTGTGAGAGGAAACCGGAGCACCAGGAGGAAACCCACACACATACAGGGAGAACGTGCAAACTCCGCACAGACAGTGACCCAAGCTGGGAATCGAACCTGGGACCCTGGGGCTATGAAGCAACTGTGCTAACCACTGTGCTACCATGCTGCCCCCACTATGCTACCGTGCTGCTCCCACTATGCTACCGTGCTGCCAATAATTAGAGATATTTTGTGTTTAAACCTAAGTGATCAGGTCATGGAATTTGAGTGTGATTAGGATAATGTAATTAATGGGAGGAGCCAGAGGCTCAAGCAGTAAGGCTTTGAGTCAGTTTAGATTTGGCTGTGAACAGAATAGCAGTTTCTGGGAAAAGCTGTGGTTTAACATAGGCAAGAAACTACAGGGTATTTCCTGAAGGTTCTCTCTCTCCAAGACACCTCTATACAGAAAGTATTCTTGCGTTTGCTAACTGTATTTAAAAGTGATTTTGACTTGTGATGGATTTTGCTTGTTTGCAGAAATAGAAAGTAACAGTTAGGAGTTAAAGTATTTAACTTTATTGTTAACCATTGTTGAACTAGTAATTGTAAGCTATATTTTCTGTGCTGTTATAGTTAGTTTAAGACTGTGTTACTAATAAACTTTGTTTTAATACGTCATATCCCTTTTTGTGTGTGGAGTCACTCCAGGAGCCCCCAGCACCTTCAGCCAATTACATTCACTTCACTGGACATCAAGAAATGGCTATAGGCACTGGCTACAACAAAGGCTATGGGCCTCTGACAAAACCTCGGCAATAGTACTGAAAACTTGTGCTCTGATCTTGCAGCATTCCTAGCCAAGCTTTCCCTGTACAGCTACAGCACTGGCATCTACCCGACAATATGGAAAATTGCCTAGGTATGTCCTGTCCACAAAAAGCAGGACAAATTTTACCCACTCAATTACTCCCAACCATATTTTCAAACATCAGCAAAGTGATGTTGCCGGCAGTGCTATCAAGAGGCACTTACTCAATAATAACCTGCTGACCTGATGCTCGGTTTGGATTTCACCAGGGCTACTTGGCTGCTGACTTTATTACAGTATTGATCCAAACTTGGGCAAAAGAGCTGCACTCCAGAGGTGAGGTGAGTGGCTGCCCTTGACATCGAGGCAGCATTTGACCGAGCATGGCATCAAGGACCGCTGACAAAATTGAAGTCAGTGGGCATCATGGAAAGTTCTCCACTGGTTAGAATCATACTTCGCACAAAGGACAATGCTTGTGGTTGTTGGAGGGCAATCATCTCAGTCCCGAGGCATTGCTGCAGGAATTCCTCAGGGAAATGTCCCAGGTCCAACATTTCCCACTGTTTCATCAATGACCTTCCTGACATAAGGTCAGAAGTAGTGATGTTCACAACGTTTGCATAATTTTAAGTGTCTTTAGCAACTCCTTGGAAATAGTCTGTGGCAATATGTGGCAAGACCTGGACAATATCCAGGCTTGAGCTGACAGGTGGCAAGTGACATTTGTGTCACGGTGACAAGCAATAACCGTTCCCAACTACCGCCCCTTTACATTCAAATGACATTATCATCAATGAATCCTGCACTGTCAACATCCTGGGGCTTATCGTTGACCAGAAACGGAACTGGACTAGCCATATTAATATGGGGGCTACATGAGCAGGTGAGAGACTGGGAATTCTGTTACAAGAAAATCACCTTCTGACTCCCCAAAGCCGGTCCACCATCTACAAGGCACAAATCAGGAGTCTGATGGAATATTCTCCACATGCCTGGATGAGTGAAGCTCTAATACGCTCAAGACGCTCAACATCATACAAGACAAAGCAGGCCGCTTGAGCGGCACCCTATCCACCAACTTAAACATTCACTTCTGCCACCTCCAAAGCACAGTGGCAGCAGTGTACCATCTACAAATTCCAGTGCAACAACTCACCAAGACTTCTTCCACACACCTTCAAAACCCGTGATCTCTTCCACCCAGAAGGACAAGGTCAGCAGACACATAGAAACATCACCACCTGCAAGTTCCCCTCCTGGCCACACGCTATCCTGGTTTGTGCTGTTGAATAGTGCAATCTTTCTCAGTATTGCAGGCGCCAAGAAACACCCAGCTAAACATCCCATTCAGCGGACTTTCACTCAAGTCCGTTGAGACATGCCCTCTTGTAACTAGTTTTATAAATGCGTTTGAAGATTGGCACGGTGGAGCAGTGGTTAGCACAGCTGCCTCACGGTGCCAAGGAACCGGATTTGATCCCAGCCCCAGGTCACTGTCCATGTGGAATTTGCACTTTCTCCCCGTTTCTGCATGGTTTTCACCCCCATAACCCAAAGATGTGCAAGGGAGGTGGATTGGCCATAATAAATTACTTCTTAACTGGAAAAATACAATAAAATAAAAATAAATGTGGTTGAAAGCAGCAAGTTTTGCCTGTCACATGGACTCCAGGAGACAATCAAGTCGCATTGATAATAGAACTGGCTTTCTCTTTTTATTTCTTCACTCACTCTGTAAGAGGACATTTGCCAACATTTTCTTTTAAAAGCTTTACAAAGCCATCAAAACAGTGACTAACCTTCAAATGTAAATCATGTCCATAGAATCCCTACAGTGCAGAAGGAGGCCATTTGCACCAACCCCCTGAATGAGCACCCTATCTAGGCCCACTCCCACGCATTATTCCCATAATTGATCATGGCCAGTCCACATAATATGCAGACCTTTGGACTGTGGGAGGAAACCGGAGCACCCACAGGAAACCCACGCAAACATCACCCAAGGCCGGAATTGAACCCGGATCCCTGGCGCTGTGAGGCAGCAGCGCTAACCACTGCAGCCTCACTGGCTATAAAGTCCTTTGCGATGTCCTGAGGTTGTGAAAGAGATGACAGAAATGCAAGTTTCTCTCCTATTGGATCACCGGTGAGTTTTCGCGATGATTAATGAAATTGTTGCCAGGGTATCCCTTTCTCTGACTCCCCTTGTTAGAGAGCAAACTAAATACAGGAACTATTGATACAATGGAAACGTTTTGATTGTGATTCTGTGGTCAGAAATTGCAATCTCATGCAAAAGCAATTTTAAAAATAGCCTTTTAATTTTAAAATAATCATTGGCCCATGCAAAGGTAATGTACAGTTGCTGTAGTTCCAGATGACCATAGGTTGCTTTCCCCTTTGGGGGGGGGGGGGGGGGGTGAGGAGCTGTCTGGTGGTTATTTAACCTGAGGATTACCACACCTCAGGCAAGGGGCAAGGGTGAGAAGGCGGGGCCTTCATGAATAAGCCACGTTATGGTTGATGTAATATAAGGAGCAATGGTGGGTAATTCCCTTAAATATTTTCAGCATTCAGCAGACTGGCCATTCTCTTTTTTTTTTAAATAATTTTTATTAAGGTTTTCACAAAATATAAACAACAAAACAATATTAACAGAATAACCATTGTAAAAACCCAAGAACAACACCCACCCCCCTACAAAAGCAACTACTAAATGGAAAACAAAAAAAAGCAAACAACAGAAAGGAAAGAGATAACACCCGCTACAAACCCATGTACACACTTCTCCCTCCCCCCAAATCCAAACTCAAACCCCTCCCCCCCCCCCCCCCCCTCCCCCACCGGTTGCTGCTGCTGCCGGCCTATTTCCGTACCGTTCCGCCAGGAAGTCCAGGAAAGGCTGCCACCGCCTAAAGAACCCCTGTCCTAATCCCCTCAGGGCAAGTTTCACCTTCCCCAATTTGATAAACCCCGCCATATCATTGATCCAGGCCTCCACGCTTGGAGGCCTCGCATCCTTCCAATGATGCAAGATCCTCCGCCGGGCTACTAGGGACGCAAAGGCCAGGACACCGGCCTCTTTCGCCTCCTGCACTCCCTGCTCCACTGCAACCCCAAAAATTGCGAGTCCCCAGCCTGGCTTGACCCTGGATCCCACCGCCCTCGACACCATCCTTGCTACCCCCTTCCAAAACTCCCCCAGCGCTGGGCATGCCCAAAACATATGGGCGTGGTTCGCTGGGCTCCCCGAGCACCTAGCACACCTGTCTTCGCCCCCGAAAAATCTACTCATCCTCGTCCCAGTCATGTGGGCCCTATGGAGCACCTTGAACTATATGAGGCTAAGCCTCGCACAGGAAGAGGAGGAATTCACCCTTTCCAGGGCATCCGCCCACGTCCCCTCCTCAATCTCCTCACCCAGCTCCTCTCCTCAATCTCCTCACCCAGCTCCTCTCTGGCCATTCTCTACCTACAGTAGCAGATGGTGTTGATCAGACAGAAGGAGTACTTCTCTTTGCTTTAAGTGACTTTGAACCTAAGATAAAAACAGATTGCCAGCCACAGTTTTATGACACCCTACTGTATAATGAACCTTTTTAATATGAGTCACGTAGGCCGCCTTGCTAAGATTCCTACATGCTGAATGCTTTTAAATCACTGCTAGATTGCCTATTCATTTTACTGGCTCTTCTGTAAGTGATTGGCAGGCAAATTAATCTTTGATTGGTCAATATGCCTGAAGTGGGTTTCTACCTATTTAAGGTAAGATAGCGTACTCCAATATAACAAGACTTTGTAGAATGTTTTCAATGATTTTCAGAAAATCTGAAGCCTTGAGAAGCTCAAAGAGGGCTTAGGAATGTAAAGTGAGAAGGCAAGAGAAAAATTAGATCCACACTGAAGTAGATCCTCCAAACGATATTCCAATAGCGAAAGCAATCTGTCTCTGCAAAGTCCAATTTGTGTGAGGAAGGGAAGAAGATGTTTGAAGAAAGAAGATGACTTACCAATAATGGAGTCCAGAGAAGATCTTAGAGCATCGCAGAGGAAAGCAACACTGTCAACACCACAATATATTTCAGAAGAGGGTTTGGGACAGGCTGGATGATCATAAGACCATAAAACAGAGAAGTAGAAGTAGGCCATTCTGCCAACATGTTTGCTCTGCTAGAAGTTCTTTTCCTCGTTCTGTCCATAGGCTGTATGATTTGATATTCATGTCACCAAGCAATAATCTTAATATTATAAGTTTATCAATGATTGGATCAATGACCGGTGTCAAAACCGGCGCGAGCGACGCTGGCATCAACGGGCCTCCAGGCCCAGTCATTCTCCCCTTCCTCGGGGGCTAGTACGGCGCAGGAGTGCTGTGTACTGCTCCGGCGCCGAAAGCCGGCCCAACACAGCAGGCGCGGGTCCGCGCATTCGCGCCACGGCTGGCGCGGGTCCGCGCATGCGCGCCACGGACGACTCCCCGTCGGCACATGCGCGTGGGTTGCCGTCTCCACGCCGGCCCCCAGGCAACATGGCGGGGCCCTACAGGGGCCTGGCGCGGAGGAACGAGCCCATTCTGTTTCTGTTAAATATTAACTATTCCTGACTACCGGTGGCGGCCGTGGAATAAGTGGTCGCACATTTGGTGGGTCTTGCTCAAGGTGGAATTGTTTGGTCCTTTTCACTCAATATAGAGGGTGTTTGATGGTGCAATGTGCATGAACAGTGAGAATTAGAAATAATCCTTCGGTAGGGCCTGTTCATAGCTTATCGAATGAGGAGTGTAACGACCAAGGGGCAACAGTCTGGCCTGGAGGACTTTGGAAGTGCAACATAGGGAAAGATGGCGGAGAGCTCTGGGGTGGCGTTGCCTGCCCAGTGGCCTACTGAGCAATTATAGAGGCAGGAGGCCTCAGAGAACTTGGCTAACTTGGAGGAGCTGATCAGGGTGGCTATTGAGAGAGTGGAACAAAGGCTAGACGCGCCAAGTTTGGCATTTCAGAAGTTGGAGGAGTCGCTGGAATGCATAGGAGGTGTGCCCCTTGGCATTCTGGGAGGCAGAGGGCGAAGGAACTTTCATGGAGGATCATGAGGACTGGTTGGCCACATTGGAGGCAAAAATGATGACCGTGACAGAGGGCCAGAAGCAGCTGAGGGAAAAGTTGGAGGACCTGGTGAATTGCTCCAGCAGGCAGAATCTCCGGATTGTGGGACTGCCTGAAGGAATTGAGGGAACGCAGGCCACAAAATATGTGTTGAGTATGTTTGAGAAGTTGTTGGGGGAGGGGTCTTTGACCGTCCTCCCGAGGCCGAAGGTGGGGGAGCAGTCGAGGGCGATGGTGGTGCGGTTACATTGTTTTCTGGACAAAAGAAAAGATTCTGGGGTGGGTAAAAGAGACGACAGAATGTATATGGGAAGGAAATGTAGTGCGGATCTAGCAGGACTTGGGGGCTGAGTTGGCCAAGCGGAGGGCTGGGTTCAATAGGGTCAAAGCGGCCCTCTACAATAAAGGAGTATGTTCAGAGTGTTGTATCCTGCTCATCTGTGGGGGTTAGGCGGTTGCCTCGAGTGGGGGCCACCATGCTAGCAGGTAGGCTAGTTAACAGGAGTGACGTGGGGGGGTTGATCCGTCGAGGGAATGTGGGAGGGGTGGGGCGGGTAGCATTTGTTTTCTTATGGGGGGGAAACCGAGTGAAGGATGCTGATGTGGGTGAGTTGGTGTGGCGCAGTTGCTTACGGGGAGATGGTGGTGGATAGCTTAGGGGAGGGGGTGGTGGTGCCGTGAGTTAGTGAAGCGTGGGCCTGGGGGAGCTGGTTAAAGAGGGACTATAGCTGATCAGGGAGGAGAAGGGATGGGGAACCCCCTGAAGCGGTTGGTTACGGGGAACGTTTGGGGGTTAATTCGGCCGATTGAGAGTCTCACGTTTTCATGCATTTAAGGAGTTTGAGGGTGGGTGTGGTGTTTCTTCAGAAGACGCATTTGAAGGTGGGGACCAGACAAGGGTCACAGCTCCAGGGTCCCAGGTTCGATTCCCGGCTGGGTCACTGTCTGTGCGGAGTCTGCACGTCCTCCCCGTGTGTGCGTGGGTTTCCTCCGGGTGCTCCGGTTTCCTCCCACAGTCCAAAGATGCGTGGGTTAGGTGGATTGGCCATGCTAAATTGCCCGTAGTGTCCTAAAAAGTAAGGTTAAGGGGGGGGTTGTTGGGTTACGGGTATAGGGTGCATACGTGGGTTTGAGTAGGGTGATCATGGCTCGGCACAACATCGAGGGCCGAAGGGCCTGTTCTGTGCTGTAATGTTCTATGTTCTATGTTCTATGTTCTAAGGTTGAGGAAGGGTTGGGTGGGGTAGGTATTCTATTTGGGGTTGGCCATGAAGTCGAGTGGGGTGGCTATGTTGATCAATGAGAGGGTGGCTTTTGAGGTGGAGAGTATCGGGACAGAACTTGGGGCTGGATATATGATGGTGAGTGAGAGGTTGAAAGGCCCACCCATGGTGCTAGTGAATGTGTATGCCCCAAATTGGGACGATGTAGAGTTTTTGACAGGTTTTGACAAGGATCCCGGACTTGAACATGTACCAGCTGATTATGGGGGTGGTGGGATTTTAATACGGTGCTGGACCCTAGATTGGACCGGTCATGTCCCAGGTCCATGAAAGTGGTGGCCACGGCAAAGGATCAATTGAGGTTTATGGAATGCATGGGAGGTGCGGACCCATGGCGTTCGGAGAGGCAGAGGGCGAATGAATTTTCATATTTCTCACACGTCCCAGTGGAGGAGGTTAGACATATGTGGGAGGAGGAGCTGGGTGGGGTGCTGGGGTCTGGAGTAATGAGCGAGGCTTTGTGGAGGTTTAATGCGTCCTCGTGCGCAAGACGTCCAGTTCAAAGAGGTGCACAGGGCCCACATGACAGTGTGAGTTGGTTCTTCCCAGGAGTGGACGATAGGTGTGGGCGGTGAGCGGGGAGGCTGGCAAACCACATCCATATGTTTTGGGCGTACGGGCGGTTTGGGCGGGGGGGGGGGGCGCGGTTTTGGTCAGGATTTGCAGATATAATGTTGAAGGTTTTAGGGGTAACGGTAGCACCGAGTCTGGTCGTGACAATATTTGGAGTGTCGGTGGGTCCGGGAAGATGTCCGGATGGCAGCGGGTACAGTGGGGAGAGATTTTTTTGGGGGGTAGAAGGATGTTGTGGCTGTTTGCCATTGCCGCAGTTGTTTATTGTTAGGTATATATTTGAAAATGCCTCCAATAAAATGTTTTAAAAAAAGAAAAGAACTATTCCTTTACTTTTATTGGGATCACCAATACTGATCCTTGTGATGGTACTAATTTTATCATTACAAATAGTTAATAAAATAGTGCTAAGAATACACCTCTACATCGCTTCTCGGCCTTTTGGCTACGATCAAGTGTAGTATCTGCTTTGCCTTTTGGCTCAGATCTGGTATGCCTCTCTTGTGGGGACCATGAATTGGATTCAATTTGAATTTGAATTGGTTTTTCGAGCAGGCGAGGAGCTGAATTAGGGGTTCACCCCTGTCCACACTCTGAGCCCTGGCTTTGTAGCTCAGAAAAAGTAATAGAAAATGCACATCCGCAATTTCCTAATTGCCAGCTGACCACAATGGTGATGTTCAAGCCTCTAAGTCAGAAGGATGGATGTTTAAACTCCACTGTAAATCTAGGACCCACTTCAGTGCAATAATGATGCTCTGCTACATTGCTGAAGATATCGGGCGGGATTGTCCTGTACCTGACGGGGCAGGTGGTCCCGGCGGGACAGAGTGGCGTGAACCACTCCGGCGTCGGGCCGCCCCAAAGATCCGGAATCCTTCGCACCTTAAGGGGTTAGGCCCACCCCGGAGTGGTTTGCACCCCGCCGGCCGGCGGGATAGGGGTCTGGCATCATGCCAACCGGCACCGAAGGGCCTCTGCCGGCCGGCGCAAATCGGCGCATGCGCGAGAGCGCCAACGCGTGCTGGCGTCATCCCCGCGCATGCGGCCCACTACGGCCGATGCGGAGTAATAGAGTGCCCTCCACGGCACAGGCCCGCCTGCGGATCGGTGGGCCCCGACCGCGGGCCAGGCCACCGTGGGGGCACCTCCCAAGGCCAGATGCCTCCGCAACCCCCCAGGAACCCTGGAACCCGCCTGCATCACCAGGTCCTGCCGGTAAGGGACCCACTCTGATTTACGCCTGCGGGAAGGGCTACAGCCGGGTGGGACTTCGGCCTATCGCGGGCCGGAGAATTCAGGAAGCCCCGGCGCCCATTGAGTCGCGCCGGACCCCACCATTTGAAGGTGGTTTGTGGAGGGGCTGTTGTTTAGTGACAATTAAACCCGAAACACTTCATTAGTGTTTCCCACCCTACCTCCTCCTCTAACCAAACCCCCCCCCCCAAACGGTTGTTGGGAAGCGGGAGCAGGGGCCTGTCGTGAAGGTGAGTGAGTGCCTTTAAATTTACTTACCTTTCAGCGGGAGCAGGATTTGAGGGAATATCAGGTAAGCTCTTCCTTTCTTTTTCTTTTATTTTTCTTGTTTTTTTTTAAATCTAGAGGTGATGTCAGGGAAGGCAGTACAATGCTCCTCCTGCAGAATGTTTGAGGTGAGGGACGCCATCAATGTCCCTGCTGATTTCATCTGTGGGAAGTGCACCCAACTCCAGCTCCTCAAAAACCGTGTTAGAGACCTAGAGCTTGAGCTGGATGAACTTCGGATCATTCGGGAGGCAGAGGTGGTCATAGATAGGAGCTTCAGGGAAGTAGTTACACCAAAGACTGGAGATAGATGGGTAACTGTAAGAGGGACTGGGAAGAAGCAGTCAGTGCAGGGACCCCCTGCGGTCGTTCCCCTGAGTAACAAGTATACCGTTTTGGATACTTGTGGGGGGGACGACTTACCAGGGGTAAGCCATGGGGTACGGGCCTCTGGCACGGAGTCTGTCCCTGTTGCTCAGAAGGGAAGGGGGGAAAGGAGTAGAACATTAGTAATTGGGGACTCAATAGTCAGGGGCACAGATAGGAGATTTTGTGGGAACAAGAGAGACTCACGTTTGGTATGTTGCCTCCCAGGTGCAAGGGTACGTGATGTCTCGGATCGTGTTTTCCGGGTCCTTAAGGGGGAGGGGGAGCAGCCCCAAGTCGTAGTCCACATTGGCACTAACGCCATAGGTAGGAAAGGGGACAAGGATGTCAGGCAGGCCTTTAGGGAGCTAGGATGGAAGCTCAGAGCGAGAACAAACAGAGTTGTTATCTCTGGGTTGTTGCCCGTGCCACGTGATAGTGAGACGAGGAATAGGGAGAGAGAGCAATTAAACACGTGGCTACAGGGATGGTGCAGGCGGGAGGGATTCAGATTTCTGGATAACTGGGGCTCTTTCTGGGGAAGGTGGGACCTCTATAGACAGGATGGTCTACATCTGAACCTGAGGGGCACCAATATCCTGGGGGGGAGATTTGTTAGTGCTCTTTGGGGGGGTTTAAACTAATTCAGCAGGGGCATGGGAACCTGGATTATAGTTTTGGGGTACGGGAGATTGAGAGTATAGAGGTCAGGAGCACAGATTTGACTTCGCAGGAGGGTGCCAGTGTTCAGGTAGGTGGTTTGAAGTGTGTCTACTTCAATGCCAGGAGTATACGAAATAAGGTAGGGGAACTGGCAGCATGGGTTGGTACCTGGGACTTCGATGTTGTGGCCATTTCAGAGGCATGGATAGAGCAGGGACAGGAATGGTTGTTGCAGGTTCCGGGGTTTAGGTGTTTTAGTAAGCTCAGAGAAGGGGGCAAAAGAGGGGGAGGTGTGGCGCTGCTAGTCAAGGACAGTATTACAGTGGCGGAAAGGATGCTAGATGGAGACTCTTCTTCCGAGGTAGTATGGGCTGAGGTTAGAAACAGGAAAGGAGAGGTCACCCTGTTGGGAGTTTTCTATAGGCCACCTAATAGTTCTAGGGATGTAGAGGAAAGGATGGCGAAGATGATTCTGGAAAAGAGCGAAAGTAACAGGGTAGTTGTTATGGGAGACTTTAACTTTCCAAATATTGACTGGAAAAGATATAGTTCGAGTACATTAGATGGGTCGTTCTTTGTACAATGTGTGCAGGAGGGTTTCCTGACACAATATGTTGACAGGCCAAAAAGAGGTGAGGCCACATTGGATTTGGTTTTGGGTAATGAACCAGGCCAGGTGTTAGATCTGGAGGTAGGTGAGCACTTTGGAAACAGTGACCATAATTCGGTGACCTTTACATTAGTGATGGAAAGGGATAAGTATACCCCGCAGGGCAAGAGTTATAGCTGGGGGAAGGGCAATTATGATGCCATTAGACATGACTTAGGATGTGTAGGTTGGAGAAGTGGGCTGCAAGGGTTGGGCGCACTGGATATGTGGAGCTTGTTCAAGGAACAGCTATTGCGTGTTCTTGATAAGTACGTACCAGTCAGGCAGGGAGGAATGGGTAGAGCGAGGGAACCGTGGTTTACCAAAGAAGTGGAATCTCTTGTTAAGAGGAAGAAGGAGGCCTATGTGAAGATGAGGCGTGAAGTTTCAGTTGGGGTGCTTGATAGTTACAAGGAAGCGAGGAAGGATCTAAAGAGAGAGCTAAGACGAGCAAGGAGGGGACATGAGACGTCTTTGGCAGGTAGGATCAAGGAAAACCCAAAAGCTTTCTATAGGTATGTCAGGAATAAAAGAATGACTAGGGTAAGAGTAGGGCCAGTCAAGGACAGTGGTGGGAAGTTGTGTGTGGAGGCTGAGGAGATAAGCGAGATACTAAATGAATACTTTTCGTCAGTATTCACTCAGGAAAAAGATAATGTTGTGGAGGAGAATGCTGAGACCCAGGCTATTAGAATAGATGGCATTGAGGTGTATAGGGAAGAAGTGTTGGCAATTCTGGACAAGGTGAAAATAGATAAGTCCCCGGGGCCTGATGGGATTTATCCTAGGATTCTCTGGGAAGCCAGGGAAGAGATTGCTGAGCCTTTAGCTTTGATTTTTATGTCATCATTGGCTACAGGAATAGTGCCAGAGGATTGGAGGGTAGCAAATGTGGTCCCTTTGTTCAAGAAGGGGAGTAGAGATAACCCCGGTAACTATAGGCCGGTGAGCCTCACGTCTGTTGTGGGTAAAGTCTTGGAGAGGATTATAAAAGATACGATTTATAATCATCTAGATAGGAATAATATGATTAGGGATAGTCAGCATGGTTTTGTGAAGGGTAGGTCATGTCTCACAAACCTTATCGAGTTCTTTGAGAAGGTGACTGAACAGGTAGACGAGGGTAGAGCAGTTGATGTGGTGTATATGGATTTCAGTAAAGCGTTTGATAAGGTTCCCCACGGTCGGCTATTGCAGAAAATACGGAGGCTGGGGATCGAGGGTGATTTAGAGATGTGGATCAGAAATTGGCTAGTTGAAAGAAGACAGAGGGTGGTGGTTGATGGCAAATGTTCAGAATGGAGTTCAGTTACGAGTGGCGTACCACAAGGATCTGTTCTGGGGCCGTTGCTGTTTGTCATTTTTATAAATGACCTAGAGGAGGGCACAGAAGGTTGGGTGAGTAAATTTGCAGACGACACTAAAGTCGGTGGAGTTGTAGACAGTGTGGAAGGATGTTGCAGGTTACAGAGGGACATAGATAAGCTGCAGAGCTGGGCTGAGAGGTGGCAAATGGAGTTTAATGTAGAGAAGTGTGAGGTGATTCACTTTGGAAAGAAAAACAGGAATGCGGAATATTTGGCTAATGGTAAAATTCTTGGCAGTGTGGATGAGCAGAGGGATCTCGGTGTCCATGTACATAGATCCCTGAAAGTTGCCACCCAGGTTGATAGGGTTGTGAAGAAGGCCTATGGTGTGTTGGCCTTTATTGGTAGAGGGATTGAGTTCCGGAGCCATGAGGTCATGTTGCAGCTGTACAAAACTCTGGTACGGCCGCATTTGGAGTATTGCGTACAGTTCTGGTCGCCTCATTATAGGAAGGACGTGGAAGCTTTGGAACGGGTGCAGAGGAGATTTACCAGGATGTTGCCTGGTATGGAGGGAAAATCTTATGAGGAAAGACTGATGTACTTGAGGTTGTTCTCGTTAGAGAGAAGAAGGTTAAGAGGTGACTTAATAGAGGCATACAAAATGATCAGAGGGTTAGATAGGGTGGACAGTGAGAGCCTTCTCCCGCGGATGGAGGTGGCTAGCACGAGGGGACATAGCCTTAAATTGAGGGGTAATAGATATAGGACAGACGTCAGAGGTAGGTTTTTTACGCAAAGAGTGGTGAGGCCGTGGAATGCCCTACCTGCAACTGTAGTGAACTCGCCAACATTGAGGGCATTTAAAAGTTTATTGGATAAGCATATGGATGATAATGGCATAGTGTAGGTTAGATGGCCTTTAGTTTTTGACTTCCCATGTCAGTGCAACATCGTGGGCCGAAGGGCCTGTACTGCGCTGTATCGTTCTATGTTCTATGTTCTATATTCTCTGAGGCGGGTGGCGCGACTCACGCCGGGCCGGTTTTTTGGAGGGTGGGAGAATTGGGAGGACGGCGGGGGCCGGATTCACGCCGACCCCCGGCAATTCTCCCACCCGGCGGGGGGGTCAGAGAATCTCGCCCGGTCTCTGATCAGATACTCAACTGACGGTCTACGTGAATGGACGAGGGGGATCCTTTAACACTACATGATGTAGAGCAAGGGATTTCTCCACCTATCCTAAACAATTTCCTAAAAACAGGTTAACCACATTGTCATCTCATTGCTGTTTGCGGGAAATTGTCTAGCGTAAATGGGTTACCATGCACACCATGTAACAAAAATAACCACTTCCAAAGTAATTCCTTGCCTGCAAAGTACTTCGGGACACTGCTGAGGAGCTGAAAAATGCTATCCAAACGCAAGTTCTTTATTCTTGATGCTTTTAACAAGTCAGTGTTAAGGTGCAGGTCATTCATTGTTGAACTGTGGCCCTGCGGTGTACAGATGTTGTTTGATTAATAAGCATCTTTTTAAATTGACTAGAAAGGATGGTTCAAAGTAGACGATTTAAGCACTGCATATAAATGCAGAAACTGAAAAGTAATTCCCAAAATAGATATGTAAATGAAAGAGAAGAAGATTTCTTTCACAGCCTTCCATTACTGGTGGTAAATATTGGGACTTCTCGATGCAATATCTCTAACATATTGTGGGCATTATATGGGATTTGACGTTCATGTTTCCCTTCCTTTACATTCCTTTCTTGACTGATTTTTTTGGGGGGATTCCTATTTGGGTAAAGGTATCCTCGCAGCAGGGATTAACTGTATCTGATCCTGCTGATAGCTTTGTTCTGATGTGTGAATCTTGATAGATGTGTGTCACAAAGTGCCGTTACTGCAGTGTGAATAAGCAAGAGGAGAAATAGACAACTGACGAATCTTTTGGACCCTGCCGTCTCTTTAATCATCAATCGAGCAACTCGATTGAAAGGAAGTACAGCAGGAAACCCTGAACAAAAACAGATTGTGCACTGAAAACCATTAAAACTTCTAAACCATGCCGCTCTCCCCAGGTTACATTCAGTAGCAGATTGACCATACTTTGTGTGTGGAGTATTTTTAAAAAGTGGATAATTGAGGGAGCATGTTATGCTTGGACTGGAGTTCTGATTTGCATCTTGTATTAATGTGTTATGTCTGCAGCAAGAATTGTACCAAATGGGAGTGCATGGTTTGGCACATTGGAGCTTGATGTTTAGAGCAACATTATGCTTTGATCAGAAGTGCATTTCCCTGAAGTTGACAGCAGTGGCCTTCATTTCTAGTCCCATTAATGGAGCTAGCAGCCTCCAGTGGCAGAACTGCAAAAGTGCACCTTTAAGTCAACACTACGCCATATAGCTGCTGTTTGAGCTACACATATTCGGAGACTTTATAACCAACATATGAAACAATTTTGATCCTATAATCTAAAGAAAGACATAAAACTTGTAAACCGATTCTCAAACTGCTTCATCTAGGGATTTAAGTTTCCAAGAATCTCAATCCCCTAACAGCCTCCCCGAATAGGCACCGAATGTGGCGACTAGGGGCTTTCACAGTAACTTCATTTGAAGCCTACTCGTGACAATAAGCGATTTTCATTTCATTTCATTTGATCTATTAACAGAGAAACATGCACACCACTGTTGCTTCTCATAAAGGGTGATTACTAGATTCTTTTGTTGTGATAAATTAGAGACTTTTTAGGGGTATAGTGCTGATACATTCAAAATAAAAAATGTCTTTAAAATTAGATGCTTTAAAAACAAGTGCAAGTTATTTTTTTTGTTTGCCGTCTGTTGATTTTTAAAGCACTTGGTGGAATGGCTAGTGTTTATGATGTAACTGTGAAATTGTTAAAAGTGAAAATAGAAGAAATGATGAACAGCAATATTATTAGAATAAAATGCCCTCTATGACAATGCCTCAAATAAAGGGGGATTATATTTCTATGATGCAGCTGTAGCCTTTTCCTTGTTTGAAGCATGCCATTTTGGATCTCTGTTCACACCCAGAGTCATTCCGATGATACAAGTTAAAGTGTGGCTGAGAGTTTTCCATTCTCTTGCAGAAAATCTCGTCCTTTGGATTAGCCCCTGGAGCCAAACCATAAGTACTTCAGGTACAAAATTCATGTTATTTTAAGTGAACAACCTAATTGAAGGGCCAATGCCCATAGTGTAAGGTGCCCTCGGGATTTGAACAATAATGGAAGCGAATCCAGGTTAATCAGAGCGTAATAAGTAGATGACACCTAAAATGAGTTTTAAGATCCGGTTCATTGTAGTTGGATTTGTCGGGGCAGGTGGAGTTCCACAGATTTGAGATTCTAGGACAGGGAGTCATTTTCTTTCCAGGAATGGACACATCCGGGTCTGAGCCAGCAGGAAATGCCCAGGTGAGCGTTACAACAGGAGATTTTAACATTTTCCCAGTCTGGACTCTCTTCCAGACATGGGTCTCTTTCCTGTGGGGGACATGGGGGGAGGGGGGGCAGTGTTGGTCCTTTAGTAAGGGGGTCTCTGTGGAGAGGTTCCTTTATTTAGGAGGTCTCTGTGCGGGCTCCTTTGGTTAGAGGGTCTCTGAAAAGCCCCCATATCTATGGCGTCGCTTGGGGGGGCTCCTTATTCAGAAGGTCTCTTGGGGGAGGTCTCTGCACTTTAAGGGTCTCTGGGGGAGCTCCCCCTATCCAGGGGGTCTCATGGGGGATCAACCTATTCAGGGGTGTTTCGGTGGTGGGCAGGTCAGGCCACCCCTGTACTTGGGTAAGGAAGGGAGCTCAGAAAATCCAGGAGTGGGGGGCTGAATCACGATTCACTGGGTGGGGCGGCCTGGCCAATTTAGTCTTCATGCCCCCTGGAGACCTGGAACCTGTTCTCTTGCCAGAGTGTCAGTGCTATTGTTCCAGGGGAGAGTGCGCCATTGAAGTGGGGGTGCCTGAAGGAGGGGCATGAAAAAGGGGCCTGAGTGGGGGTCGGGTCACCCTCATGCCTGCATGGTGTGGGAGGGAGGGGGGGGGGGGGGGGTGCTGACCCATTATTTTAGTGGTGGGGGTATGTCCATCTGGTTTAGCTCACTGAGTTAAATCGCTGGCTTTTAAAGCAGACCAAGCAGGCCAGCAGCACGGTTCGATTCCCGTACCAGCCTCCCCGGACAGGCGCCGGAATGTGGCGACTAGGGGCTTTTCAGAGTAACTTCATTGAAGCCTACTCGTGACAATAAGCGATTTTCATTTCATTTTTCATTTTCATTCTTTGCTGAGGGGTTCGGGGTGTTTCCCTTGTCAGCAGGGGAGTGGTCACCATTTCCGCCTGTCTGTGAATGCTTGGATTGGGGTGCCCTTCAAAAACAGCGCTACGAAAACAGTGAGGGTGGTCTGGCCAGCACGCATCCCGATATTTTTAAATACTAACGGTGGGAGAATCACATCTTGGAGGTGCTGTCGGTACCAGCGGGAAACTTTCCGATTTTCCCATTGACAGGAGCACTTAGTCTGCAACTGGGAGAATCGCACCCAATATCTTTTCCAACATTTCTCCAGTTAGAGTACCCATCGCCAAATGCTTGTTTCCCGATACCTGTGTGAGGGAATAATTACCGACTATATGCAGAACTGTGCACAGGCAAATCATAGGCATATCACCACAGAGAAGGCAGCAGATACACACGATTGCGTGGCAAAACTTGGTTCCAACTCCATCTGCACGTTTGCTGACGATATGACCATAGTGGGCCGGATCTCGAATAACGACAAGTCAGAATACAGGAGGGAGATAGAGAACCTAGTGGAGTGGTGTAATGACAACAATCTCTCCCTCAATGCCAGCAAAACTAAAGAGCTGGTCATCGACTTCAGGAAGCAAAGTACTGTACACACCCCTGTCAGCATCAATAGAGCCGAGGTGGAGATGGTTAGCAGTTTCAAATTCCTAGGGGTGCACATCACCAAAAATCTATCCTGGTCCACTCACGTCGACGCCATTACCAAGAAAGCACAACAGCGCCTATACTTCCTCAGGAAACTAAGGAAATTCGGCATGTCCACATTAACCCTTACCAACTTTTACAGATGCACTATAGAAAGGGGGCAGCACGGTAGCATGGTGGTTAGCGTCAATGCTTCACAGCTCCAGGGTCCCAGGTTCAGTTCCCGGCTGGGTCACTGTCTGTGCGGAGTCTGCACGTCCTCCCCGTGTGTGCGTGCGTTTCCTCCGGGTGCTCCGGTTTCCTCCCACAGTCCAAAGATGTGCGGGTTAGGTGGATTGGCCATGCTAAATTGCCCGTAGTGTCCTAAAAAGTAAGGTTAAGGGGGGGTTGTTGGGTTACGGGTATAGGGTGGATACATGGGTTTGAGTAGGGTGATCATTGCTTGGCACAACATCGAGGGCCAAAGGGCCTGTTCTGTGCTGTACTGTTCTATGTTCTATGTTCTAAGAAAGCATCCTATCGGGCTGCATCACAGCCTGGTATGGCAATTGCTCGGCCCAGGACCACAAGGAACTTCAGAGAATCATGAATACCGCCCAGTCCATCACACAAACTTGCCTCCCATCCATGGACTCCATCTACACCTCCCGCTGCCGGGGGAAAGCGGGCAGCATAATCAAGGATCCCTCCCACCCGGCTTACTCACTTTTCCAACTTCTTCCATCAGGCAGGAGATACAGAAGTCTGAGAACACGCACGAACAGACTGAAAAACAGCTTCTTCCCCACTGTCACTAGACTCCTAAAATGACCCTCTTATTGGCTGACCTCATTAACACTACACCCTGTATGCTTCATCCAATGCCATAAGTTACATTGTATATCTTGTGTTGCCCTATTATGTATTTTCTTCAATTTTGTTTAATTCCCTTTTCTTCCATGTACTGAATGATCTGTTGAGCTGCTTGCAGAAAAATACTTTTCACTGTACCTCGGTACACGTGACAATAAACAAATCCAATCCAATCCAATCCAAGATACCTGCAACACCACTGCCTGGAAGTTCTCCTCCAAGTAAGTCACCATCCTGACTTGAAAATATATTGGCATTCCTTCATTATCGCTGGGTCAAAATCCTAGAACTCCCTCCCTACTCCCTACACCACATGGACTGCAGCGGTTCAAGAAGGCAAATCACCGCTCCCTTCTCAAGGGAAATTACAGTTGGGCTACAAATGCTGGCCCAGCCAGCAAAGCCCACATCCTGTAACAGTTAATGAAATAAAAAAAGACCCTCATGCAATATTCCTCCCTGAATTCTGCAACCCAACCCCCTTACAAATTCTCTCTCCCCCCACACCCTCACACTCTTTACCCCATCCCCTCACAGTCTCCCACCACTCTCCCATTCTCACTCACCCCGCTCCCCTGGGATCTTCAAGGCAGCCTGTCTCACCCATGCTATATGTTCGCCATGGCCGCTGGGCCACTTCCTGGCCTCAGGGCATTGTCACACATCTGTTACTGGCCTGCAGGGGGGGGGGGGGGGGGTTGTCCACTCTACTGCTGATGCAAATCTGCTCGGCTCCTCATGGCTTGGTTCTGGGGTGCCACCGCGTGCGCACTGGTTGTTGGCCTGGTTGGTGAGGGGGGTGGCAGGAGTGTGCTCTGTCGGCGTAAATCTCAGCAGTTTACCTCGGTGTGGCCAGTCACCAAGCCTCTCCCTCGCCTCGCACGCCAACAACCGTTAATTTTCCCGCTCTTTGTGGCTCATCCAATCAGTCTGATTTTGCTCGGCATTTGCTGCTGATCGGTTCAATTGTTTGGACCTATCAGGAATAAAGGCAGAGTAACCAACCTGCGATTGAATGCCCTGCTAACTGTCGACTCTGGCCATGTTGAGCTGATGCTTACCAGGTCCAGTGTGGGCTTCCTCCCATTGGTTGGGCCCTGTGCCTAGGCACAGTGTGTTTCATTGCAAACCCGACTGTTTTTAATGCCAGAAAGATTTCCCGAGAATGAGAAGAGCTAAGTGCTGTGTTATTTACCATTTTAATAATCAGATTATCCTACACCCCCCACCCCTTACGTTGAGATGAGGATACCCAGTTTCTCCAACGCAAAATAAGTGTTTGTACCGTTTGGCCTTGTACAGCTGTAATGTTTACTGTGTTGTAATAAAAATATTTGAGAAGAGCTTTCCAGCTACTAAAACTGCCATTCGACATCTCAATGGGTTTATTTTGAGCTTTGCTCCCAACGGCCACCTGAGATCGCATCAGCTACTTCCTCTGAACCGAGGTTTATCGGGAACTCTTCTTTTCAGAACTAAAGGTAGGCAGTGGAATTTTCTATTCCTGAGACGCCAGGACAGGACTCATGAACTTCCACAACAGCAAAACTGGCGCCGCAGCTGGACTGATTCAGAGACCGTTAAGGAGCTAGCACTGGCCCCACGTGGAACACAATCAATTCCAATGAGAAACGGTGCGGGATTTGCCGGATTCGCAAATGACACTCAGGAGGCAGACAAGCTGCAGCTACATATACACACTTCACTCCCCACACACACTCCATCGCAGCCAACAAGATGGTAGCAAGGAGAGCGGCCCCACAATACACCGAGCTTGAGACCCTCCTGGAGGACGCCATGGAGGAAAGGCGGGCCACCCTGTACCCCGTGCCGGGAAGTAGGCCGCCAACGCCTCCATTCGGTGTGCCTGGGTGCAGGTGGCAGAGGCGGTCACTGTCACCAGCAGTACCATCCGGGCAAGCCTGCAGTGCTGTAAAAAACTGCACGACCTCCTCAAGGTGGCCAGGGTGAGTAGGCAGCAATTACTGAGTCCCTTCACCTTCTCCCTTCACTCCTTCACCTGAGGAAGGAGCAGAGCTCCGAAAGCTCGTGTTTGAAACAAACTTGTTGGACTTTAACCTGGTGTTGTAAGACTTCTTACTGTGCAACTTTGTACTGGAAGTGGACCGACCGCTGTCTTAAACTAAGCCGATTTCTCCTGCGCCGTTGTCATCACTGACTATTTAAATAAACACCTTCTTTCCAAGGAAAAACAGAGTAAAGATATTCAAATTGGGCACAGTTCTTTTGAACTGTTTCATTTTAAAAGGTTCTTGATGGAGCAACACCCAGTTTAATGTAAACTGTCCTTTTGCAATGCCGTCTATTTTCCCTGCTGTATGCTGACAATTTTTATTTTGTGTCAACCGATCATCCTGTAAATGTATCATTTGTCATTAACACGAGCTTTAGTGTAATATGTTTGACAGTATATTAAACAGTTTCCCCAGTGGTTCACTGTTCAACGTCTATGTTTCATTAGAATAAGCTGGCTCCTGTGTAAAAATCAGATGCTAAACTTTGAACTTAACACACTCCATTTAAAAAAAAAGAGAAAATGTTTTGTCACAGCTCAGCTCAGATATTCTATCATGCCTGGGGGCGCTTGTGTGTACAGATGGTCCCAGGCTGCGTGTTAAATTTGTACTGGCACCTCATTAAAATGAGTCAGGCATGCAGCCAGTGCTAATCAAGCTATTCTTTGGCTGCAGGCTTGTTTGGAGAGGGTGAGTATCCACATCTCTGATGCAATCTAAAGGCCGTCAAAATTCCTTGAAGATGTTCGCTTTAACTGTTGCCAGCAGACAAACCGCTCACGAGGAGAAACAGTTGCAAAAGGCGTAATTGGAAGAGGTCATAGAGGAGGTCAACACCAGGAACATGGACCAGGACATGGCTATATATGCAGCAAAAAAAGTTCAATGACCTCCTTGAAGTTGTCAAGGTAAGTCTCTGTTCAGGCCTGCACCACCTCCAGCCTCAATACTCACAGTTCTCCACTCCCCTGAATTTCCTTCAATTAGCTTCCAATCACTGCACTATACTTCGTTCCACCGCCTTCTTCTTGTAATCTCATGTTCACCAGGGGCTGGTTTAGCACAGGACTAAGTCGCTGGCTTTGAAAGCAGACCAAGGCAGGCCAGCAGCATGGTTATATTCCCGTACCAGCCTCCCCGAACAGGTGCCGGAATGTGGTGACTATGGGCTTTTCACAGTAAGTTCATTTGAAGCCCACTTGTGACAATAAGCGATTTTCTTTTCATTTTTCAACATCTTGGGCAACCATTGCCCCTATAATTCACACTTTAACCACTTTATGCCACCTAATTTGACTATGACACATTTTCTAAACAACTCATAGGACTATCTTTGTGCATAAGAAGGTTATGCATTGCTTGAAATATGAGGCTGACACCAGAGGGGGCTGAGTCTGCCTGGTACATCCTCTGGCCCATGGCAGAAAATGGGCTGGACATCACAAGAGGGGGGAGAAGGGGGGAGGGAGGGGGGAGCATTGGTCGTGCTAATTGGGAATCCTGAGCAGGCCTTGCGCAGTTTTTCTACACAGTATCCTTTTATTTTTTCCTATAAACTAGAATCTCACTCCATACGGCCTCACGGTAGCATGGTGGTTAGCATCAATGCTTCACAGCTCCAAGGTCCCAGGTTCGATTCCCGTCTGGGTCACTGTCTGTGTGGAGTCTGCACGTCCTCCCCGTGTGTGCGTGGGTTTCCTCCGGGTGCTCCGGTTTCCTCCCACAGTCCAAAGATGTGCGGGTTAGGTGGATTGGCCATGATAAATTGCCCGTAGTGTAAGGTTAAGGGGGGGATTGTTGGGTTACGGGTATACGGGTTACGTGGGTTTAAGTAGGGTGATCATTGCTCGGCACAACATCGAGGGCCGAAGGGCCTGTTCTGTGCTGTACTGTTCTATGTTCTATGTTCTATACATGCTGCATGGCAAAGGAGTTCTGGTATTTCATCTTCAAAGTTATAGTGCCTTTAAACTGGGTGCCGTTTAGCGCACTTGGCTGGACAGCTGGTTTGTGGTGCAAAGCAAGACCAGCAGCGTGGGTTCAATTCCTGTACTGATTGAGGTTATTCATGCAGGCCCATCTTCTCAACCTTGCCTGAGGTGTGGTGATCCTCAGGTTAAATCATAGGAGCAGAATTAGACCACTCGGCCCATCGAGTCTGCTCCACCATTCAATCATTGCTGATACTTTTCTCATCCCCATTCTCCTGCCTTCTCCCCATAACCCCTTATCCCCTCATTAATCAAGAACCTATCTATCTCTGTCTTAAAAAGACACGCAGTGATTTTGCCTCCACAGCTTTCTGTGGCAAAGAGTTCCACAGATTCACCACCCTCTGGCTGAAGAAATTCCTCCTCATCTCAGTTTTAAAGGATCGTCCCTTTAGTCTGAGATTGTGTTCTCTGGTTCTAGTTTTTCCTACAAGTGGAAACATCCTCTCCAGGTCCACTCTATCCAGGCCTTGCAGTATCCTGTACGTTTCAATTAAGATCCCCCTCATCCTTCAAAACTCCAACGAGTCATGCGACAAGGTCTTCATTCCAGGGATTATTCACAAGCTTGCCACCCTCACATTGATTCTGTCTACACCTCCCGCTGCCTCAGGAAGGCAGACAGCATTATCAGAGACCTCTCCCACCCAGACTTTGCCTTCTTCCAGACCTTCCATCAGGCAGAAGATATAGAAGCCTGAAGACCCGCACATCCAAACATAGGAACAGCTTCTTCCCCACAGCTACAAGACTCCTCAACAACACCTCCCCCCCCCCCCCCCCCCCCTCCACCGCGGACTGATCTGTTCCCTGGAAGAACACTATTCATGACGCCCTATGCTGTTCTTGCTCATGTATTTGCTTTATTTGGCCCCTTGTTCCGCATTGTAACCAATCACTGTTTGTTGATGACCATTTGTCAATGTATTCTGTCGATTATTCTTTTTTTGTCTACTATGTGCGTACTGTGTACATTTCTTTGACCGCAGAAACATACTTTTCACTGTACTTCGGTACATGTGACAATAAATCAAACCAAATCAAGTTAAATCAAATTTTATGAACCTCCTCTGGACCCTTTCCCTCAAAGGGGAAAGCAGCCGATGGTAATCTGGGAGTACGGCAACTTTACCTCTGAACAAGTATTGATATAGGGGTACCAATATCCTGGGGGAGAAATTTGCTAATGCTCTTCCGGGGGGTTTAAACTAATTCAGCAGGGGGTTGGGAACCTGAATTATAGCTCCAGTATACAGGAGGTTGAGAGTAGTGAGGTCATGAGTAAGGTTTCAATATTGCAGGAGTGTACCGGCAGGCAGGAAGGTGATTTAAAGTGTGTCTACTTCAACGCCAGGAGCATCCGGAATAAGATGGGTGAACTTGCAGCATGGATTGGTACCTGGGACTTCGAAGTTGTGGCCATTTTGGAGACATGGCTAGAGCAGGGATAGGGGAATGGTTGTTGCAGGTTCCGGAGTTTAGATATTTCAGTAAGCTCAGGGAAGGTGATAAAAGAGGGGGAGGGGTGGCATTGTTAGTCAAGGACAGTATTACGGTGGCAGAAAGGACGTTTGATGAGGACTCATCTACTGAGGTAGTGTGGGCTGAGGTTAGAAACAGGAAAGGAGAGGTCACCCTGTTGGGAGTTTTCTATAGGCCTCCGAAAAGTTCCAGAGATGTAGAGGAAAGGATTGCAAAGATGATTCTGGATAGGAGCGAAAGGAGTAGTTGTTATGGGGGACTTTAACTTTCCAAATATTGACTGGAAACGCTATAGATCGAGTACTTTAGATGGGTCCGCTTTTGTCCAATGCAGGAGGGTTTCTTGACACAGTATGTTGGTAGGCCCAAAATAGGCATGGCCACATTGGATTTGGTACTGGGTAATGAACCAGGACAGGTGCTAGTTTTGGAGGTAGGTGAGCACTTTGGTGATAGTGACCACAATTCAGTTACATTTATTTTAGCGATGGAAAGGGAAAGGTATATACTGCAGGGGAAGAGTTATAGCTGGGGGAAAGGCAATTATGATGTGATGAGGCAAGACTTAAGATGCATAGGTTGTGGAAGGAAACTGCAGGGGATGGGCACAATTGAAATGTGGAGCTCGTTCAAGGATCAGCTACTGCGTGTCCTTGATAAGTATGTACCTGTTAGGCAGGGAGGAAGTGGTCGAGCGAGGGAACCGTGGTTTACTAAAGTAGTTGAATCACTTGTCAAGAGGAAGAAGGAGGCTTATGTAAAGATGAGATGTGAAGTTTCAGTTAGGGCGCTCGAGAGTTACAAGTTAGCTAGGAAGGACCTAAAGAGAGAGCTAAGAAGAACCAGGGGGGACATGAGAAGTCTTTGGCAGGTAGGATCAAGAATAACCCTAAAGCTTTCTATAGGTATGTCAGGAATAAAAGAATGACTAGGGTAAGATTAGGGTCAGTCAAGGACAGTAGGGGAAGTTGTGCGTGGAGTCTGAGGAGATAGGAGAGGTGCTAAATCAATATCAGTATTCACGCAGGAAAAAGACAATGTTGTCCAGGAGAATACTGAGTTACAGGCTACTAGACTAGAAGGGCTTGAGGTTCATAAGGAGGAGGTGTTAGCAATTCTGGAAAGTGTGAAAATAGATAAGTCCCCTGGGCCGGATGGGATTTATCCTAGGATTCTCTGGGAAGCTAGGGAGGAGATTGCTGAGCCTTTGGCTTTGATCTTTATGTCATCATTGTCTACAGGAATAGGGCCAGAAGACTGGAGGATAGCAAATATTGTCCCCTTGTTCAAGAAGGGGAGTATGGACAACCCCGGTAACTATAGACCAGTGAGCCTTACTTCTATTGTGGGCAAAGTCTTGGAAAGGTTTATAAGAGATAGGATTTATAATCATCTAGAAAGGAATAATTTGATTAGGGATAGTCAACACGGTTTTGTGAAGGGTAGGTCGTGCCTCACAAACCTCACCAAACAGGTGGACGAGGGTAAAGCAGTTGATGTGGTGTATATGGATTTCAGTAAAGCATTTGATAAGGTTCCCCACGGTAGGCTATTGCAGAAAATAAGGAGGCATGGGATTCAGGGTGATTTAGCAGTTTGGATCAGAAATTGGCTCGCTGTAAGAAGACAGAGGGTGGTGGTTATGGGAAATGTTCAGCCTGGAGTTCAGTTACTAGTGGTGTACCACAAGGATCTGTTTTGGGGCCACTGCTGTTTGTCATTTTTCTAAATGACCTGGAGGAGGGCGTAGAAGGATGGCTGAGTAAATTTGTAGATGACACTAAAGTCGGTGGAGTTGTGGACAGTGCGGAAGGATTTTGCAGGTTACAGAGGGACATAGATAAGCTGCAGAGCTGGGCTGAGAGGTGGCAAATAGAGTTTAATGCAGAAAAGTGCGAGGTAATTCATTTTGGAAGGAGTAACAGGAAGACAGAGTAAGATTCTTGGTAGTCTGGATGAGCAGAGAGATCTCGGTGTCCATGTACATAGATCCCTGAAAGTTGCCACCCAGGTTGATAGGGTTGTTAAGAAGGCGTACGGTGTGTTAGCTGTTATTGGTAGAGGGATTGTGTTTCGGAGCCATGAGGTGATGTTGCAGCTATACAAAACTCTGGTGTTGGAACCAACAATTCTACGGACATGTGCTTGTAGGATTAGAAAAGCGGTTTTAATATACTTACAACAGAGCCAGCCTGTTAGCCATTGAACTTTCGGTGAACTAGCCGGCTGACCCTGTGGCACTGATCTTTATACAGCAGCTCCCGGGGGAGGAGTCCTGGGCGGAGCCAAGGGAGAAGCCCAGTACAACTCTCGAGTATTCCCAGAGCTACTCCCCCTGGTGGTCAGGTAGTGCAACTGCATTTACAATATACACACATACATATACAGATTATAATCCCGTGTGAATCACATTCACCACATTCACCCCCTGTGGAAAAAATCGAGTCCAGCGGGGGGGTGGCTCACAGAGTTAGTCTGTCCGGTGGATGAATTGTTATTTTCAATCTGCGGAGCACCGGGGTTGCAGCCTCTTGCGGTGGCTGGGTGGGTGTTGAGAGCTGGGGTACGATGGCAGACTCCGGGGTGGGTCTCGTCTGAACTTTATACACCACTGGCTTGACCGGAGACTGGGGGCGCTGGGGGCAGGCTAGTTCTGGCGCGTGGAACCGGTGGGGTGAGCTTGCGGAATCGGGGGCACGAGGGGGCGGCATCATAGGGAACGGGGTAAGGGGTTCCTCAGTGGGGATAGGGGGGGCTGGATCCAGTGGGTGCCAGGTCCCGAAGGGATACTGTGTCCTGGTGACCGTACGGGAACTCCACAAATGCGTACTGGGGGTTGGAATGGAGGAGGCGCACCTTTTCAACAAGGGGGTCAGTTTTGTGCCCCCTGACGTGCTTCCTCAGGAGGACCGGGCCTGGTGTCCTCAGCCACGCCGGAAGTGAGACTCCCGTGGTAGTGCCCCTAGAAAAAATGAAGAGTCGCTCGCGAGGGGTTTGATTTGTAGCTGTACAGAGGAGGGATCTGATTGCGTGGAGCGGGTCTGGGAGGACTTCTTGCCATTGGGAGACTTGGAGTTTTCTAGACCGGAGGGTCAGCAGGACGGTCTTCCAGACCGTCGCGTTCTCCCTCTCCACCTGCCCGTTCCCCCTGGGGTTGTAGCTGGTAGCCCTGCTCGAGGCGATGCCCTTGTGGAGCAGGTACTGACGCAGCTCGTTGCTCATAAAGGACGAACCCCGGTCACTGTGCACGTAGCTGGGGAAACCGAACAGGGTGAAGACACTATGCAGGGGCCTAATGACTGTGTGGGAGGTCATATCAGGGCATGGAATGGCAAAAGGGAATCGGGAGAACTCGTCGATGATGTTGAGGAAATAAATGTTCTTGTTAGTGGAGGGGAGTGGCCCTTTGAAATCGATCGCAAGGCGTTCAAAGGGCCTAGAAGCCTTGACCAGGTGGGCCCTGTCTGGTCTGTAGAAGTGCGGTTTGCACTCTGCACAGATCGGGCAGACCCCGGTGACCGCTTTTACCTCCTCGATGGAGAAAGGCAGGTTTCGGGCTCTGATGTAGTGGGTGAGCCGGGTGACCCCTGGATGGCAGAGGTCAACGTGGATGGCTTTCAGACGGCTGATCTGCGCGCCGGCGCATGTTCCGCTGGATAGGGCATCCAAGGGCTTTTTGAGCTTCCCCGGTCGATATTTAATATCGTAACTATAGGTGGAGAGTTCGATCCTCCACCGAAGGATTTTATCATTTTTTATTTTGCCCCTTTGCGAGTTGTCAAACATAAAGGCATCCGATTGTTGGTCGGTGATGAGGGTGAACCTCCAACCTGCGAGGTAGTGCCTCCAGTGACGAACAGCCTCCACAATGGCTTGTGTTTCCTTCTCGACTGAGGAGTGTCGGAGTTCTGAAGCGGATAGGGTATGGGAGAAAAATGCAACGGGCCACCCTGCCTGATTTAAAGTGGCTGCTAGAGCTACCTCTGAGGCGTCGCTCTCAATCTGAAAGGGGACGGATTCATCCACTGCCCGGATGGCTGCTTTGGCGATGTCCTCCTTGATGCAGCTGAAGGCCTGGTGCACCACAGCAGACAGGGGAAATCGTGTGGCCTGAAAGAGTGGGCGGGCTTTGTCCGCATATTGCGGGACCCACTGGGCGTAGTATGAAAAGAACACCAAGCACCGTTTGAAGGCCTTGGGGCAATGAGGGAGGGGGTGTTCTAAGTGGGGGCGCATGCGGTCCAGGTCTGGGCCCAGGACTCCGTTCTCCACGACGTAGCCGAGGATGGCCAGTCTGTTTGTGCGGAAAACGCATTTCTCCTTGTTATAAGTGAGATTTAATTTCTGTGCCGTTTGGAGAAAACGGTGGAGGTTGGCGTCGTGGTCCTGCTGGTCATAGCCACAGAGGGTAACATTGTCCAGATACGGAAACGTGGCCCGCAGCCCGTACTGGTCTACCATTCGGTCCATTGCTTGTTGGAACACCGAAACCCCGTTAGTGACGCCGAAAGGAACCCGGAGGAAATGGAAGAGGCGGCCATCGGCCTCGAATGCCGTGTAGTGGCGGTCCTCCGGGCGGATTGGGAGCTGGTGGTATGCAGACTTCAGATCCACCGTGGAAAATAGCCGATATTGGGCGATCTGATTAACCATGTCTGCAATTCTGGGGAGGGGATACGCGTCTAGGAGCGTAAAGCGATTTATGGTCTGGCTATAGTCGACGACCATGCAAAATTTTCCCCCGGTCTTGACGACCACTACCTGAGCTCTCTAGGGGACTATTACTGGCCTCTATGATCCACTCACTGAGCAGCCGTCGGACCTCCGATCGGATAAAGACCCTATCCTGTAGGCTGTATTGCCTGCTGCGAGTAGCTACTGGCTTGCAATCTGGAGTGAGATTGGCGAAGAGAGGAGGGGGGGAGATGCGCAGCGTGGCTAGGCTGCAGATAGTGAGTGGGGGCAGGGGCCCGCCGAAGCTGAGGGTGAGGCTCTTGAGATTGCACTGGAAATCCAGGCCTAATAAGAGCGGCGCGCAGAGGTCGGGCAGGACATAAAGTTTAAATTTAGAATAACTAGCGCGTCGAATTGTGAGCGTAGCGACGGTGCGTCCTTGGATTTGGACTGAGTGGGAGCCCGAAGCGAGGGCGATAGTTTGGCTCACCGGAAAAATAGAAAGCGAACAGCGTCTTACCAGCTCTGGATGTATAAAGCTCTCGGTGCTCCCAGAGTCAAAGAGGCATGGCGTGCTGTACCCGTTGATCTGGACCTCCGCCATCGAACTTCGTAGGTGCTTGGGGCGGGATTGATCCAGGGTGACCGCGTTGAGTTGCGGGCCGCGTGGTGAGTGCCCGGGGAAGTCGTATTCTTCCGATGAGCTTTCTGAGCATGCCGATGCAGATGGGGCCCGTGGATCACATGTGGTGAGCGGCGAGGAAGATGGCGGCCCCCATGAGTCGCACGTGGCCAGCCGCATGGTGGGGGTTTGCCAATATGGCGGCCCCCATGGATCGCACGTGGCGGGAGGGGGCGGAGTCGGGGCGTAGGCCGCAGCGTTTCAGGCCCCGCTGGCCCGCTGGTGTTGGAAGCGATTTGTTCTCTCTGCTGGGGAGTTAGAAACTGGGGCCCTTTTCGCGAGGCACACTCTGGCAGAGTGGCCTTTCTTCCCGCAGCTGCTGCAGGTCACAGATCGGGCTGGACAGTGCTGCCGCGGGTGCTGGCTTTGGCCACAGAAATGGCAGGCTGGGGCAGCTGAGTAGCTGGCTGGAGCAGCAGAGTAACTGGCTTTGGCAGCGCGGTAGCTGGGGGGCCGTGCGGCACAGGCTTGGGGAGGTTGTTGGTCAGGGGCCCACGATGAGGTTTCGGGGTCTGCGGGAAATGAGGTGAGGCTGCGGAAGGAGACTTCCATAGTGGTAGCAGCCTCCTCAGTAGTGTCTAAGTCCTGGGCCCCCTTTTCTAGCAGTCTTTGGCGCACATAGTTAGACCTAAGGCCCGCCACGAAAACGTCCCGCACAGCAAGCTCCCTATGTTCAGCCGCGGTAACGGCTTGATAATTAGTCATTGGAAAGATTGTTCAGTTCCCGTACAAACTCAGCAAGCGTTTCTGTAGGCCGCTGACGGCGAGTCGTAAACACGTGGCATGCATAAACCTCGTTAATGGGCCTAACGTACATTTTGTCCAATATTGCCAGCGCTGCGGTGTAAGAACAGGCCGGATTTAGCTGTGTGGAGATTCTGTGGCTTACCCTCGCGTGCAGTAGGCTGCGTTTTTGTTCCTCCATTGTTCCGGCGGTGCTGGCTTCTGCCAGGTAGGCTTTAAAACATCTCAGCCAGTGGGAAAAAATGTCCTTAGCCTCTGCATCCTGTGGGTCGAGTTCTAGGCGTCCGGGCTTGAGGGCTGCTTCCATGATTTTCTTCGACTGTTTCCTAAGTATATTAAATTGTTGGAACCAACAATTCTACGGACACGTGCTTGTAGGATTAGAATAGCGGTTTTACTATACTTACAACAGAGCCAGCCTGTTAGCCGTTGATCTTTCGGTGAACTGGCCGGCTGACCCTGTGGCACTGATCTTTATACAGCAGCTGCCGGGGGAGGAGTCCTGGGCGGAGCCAAGGGAGAAGCCCAGTACAACTCTCGAGTATTCCCAGAGCTACTCCCCCTGGTGGTCAGGTAGTGCAACTGCGCTTACAATATACACACATATATATACAGATTATAATCCCGTGTGAATCACATTCACCACATCTGGTGCGGCCGCATTTGGAGTATTGCGTGCAGTTCTGGTCGCTGCGTTATAGGAAGGATGTGGAAGCATTGGAAAGGGTGCAGAGGAGATTTACCAGGATGTTGCCTAGTATGGAGGGAAGATCTTATGAGGAAAGGTTGAGGGATGTAAAGCTGTTTTCTTTAGAGAGAAGAAGGTCAAGAGGTGACTTAATTGAGGCATACAAAATGATCAGAGGATTAGATAGGGTGGACAGTGAGAGCCTTTTTCCTTGGATGGTGATGGCTAGCATGAGGGGACATAGCTTTAAATTGCGGGGAGATAGATACAGGACAGATGTCAGAGGTAGGTTCTTTACTCAGACAGTAAGGGCGCGGAATGCCCTGCCTGCAACAGTAGTGGACTCGCAGACATTAAGGGTATTTAAATGGTCATTGGATAAACATATGGATGATAATGGAAGTGTAGATGGGCTTTAGAGTGGTTTCACAGGTCGGCGCAACATCGAGGCCCGAAGGGCCTGTGCTACGCTGTAACGTTCTATGTTCTATGTGACTATGAGGGCAGCGAAACTTTCTAGTGCAACAATTGTGACCCACACCAAACTTCTACACCTTAGTTTAGATGCAGTGTTATTAACCAGGCATTTCAAAGAATTTGGGATCTAAACTTGACTTTGGAAATATTGTCAGCTTAATCCTTGCTGCTCAGTTTCAAATGCTGAATAGTAACTACTATTTGAATGGTGCTCCCCTTTCTCATTTGTCTCCAAACTAAACAAATTTATTTAATTCAATAATTATCTTTCATCTGCTATATCAGGGGAGATTACAAGTGTACATTAGTTTTGACTAGCTTAGTTGCAAATTTTGAATATTTTCAGCAGGCACTCATTGCTCTTCACTCTCCTGTTACACCTTTGCCTCTCTTTTCACTTTAGGTGCTGAATACTTGAGGTCAGTCGAGGGAGAGGAGGCTGCAGCCTTCCTGAAGATGTCACCCAATCTGGTCCTCAAACTCAGTGACTGACATCATACAAATGTTCTAGTTTAAGCCAGAGGACAGGGTTTTTGCAATCACTGGCCACAAGTGTACAAGACTGTGCTCAGTAGAGGTGGTCGACCAGGGCTACCAACAAAAAGGCCCCGATCAATTGAACAATGGTCCAAACATTCTCAACATCAGAGGTGGGCCTCAGACCTGCTACATCATGCAATTGTATACCCATAAAAATGAATGTAACAATATTGAATCCGTGCCCTGTGCTGCATTATCTCCACGTCTTCAGCACATTTTTAATTTAGCCTGCATTGTGTGAATTTCATAATCCTATTCTCATTCAGTTCTGCAACCAGGAAAAAAAAAACTTTGCATTCCTGGCATTTCTTACGGTTCTTTATTGTAGCAAAAGTTGTTATTAAAGATACAGGAATATCCATGTTCTTTCATGGAACCCACTCGATGTATTTCGTCAACTACTAATGGGAGAGGTGATGGACCAGCAACATAGGACACCTTACCACCAGCTGTTTATAGTTAGAACAATACATAAGATTTCGCTGGAGATTTCTTCCATAATTTTCCATCTGAAATTTTCTCAACATTTATTTCTTTGCTAATTAGTACGTCAACCTCCATGGCTTATGAGGGAAGAATATGGAAGCTGGAGACTTTATCCTGGGATTTAATTAACAATACTGCTCTTTGGTTGGGATTTGGTTATCCCTCAGCAATAAGCATAACTGCTGGATCTGAATGTTGCATTTCTTACAGTTCAGCATCAAATGCTTGACTAAAGAACTATTACCAATTTAAATATATGTTAAGAAAGTATCTGGTATGAGGGACAAATCTAGAATTTGCAACAGGGCAAATCTACTTTCAGCTTGTGGTAAAGGTGTAGAAATAGAAGATCTAGGCATCGAGCAGAACACATGAATCACAGGAGTGATCTTGATAGCCTTTTCTGTTCCGCGTGTTCTCACCAACGTGCGTTATTTTAGAATCTTTACTGCTGTGAATTGAAAGCATACGTTATAATATCCTGTTAATCACAGGTTCAGCTTTAATTGCATTATTCACTTCGATAGAGTGGGAATAGGTCTAAGTGCATAGCCTCTTTCACATTACAATTCTAAATGTGCCCATGTGCTACCACCAGTCTTCAGCAAACAGGGCCAAACATGTTGTAAAATGTTCATTAGTTGGTTGAAGAAAAACGCTGATTGATGCTGCTACCACTTTCTCTTTTTCCTTAAATAATGGGTTGAAACATTATCAATTACGCAAAATGAACTTTTTTTCTACAGGTCTGGCAGCATCCATGGGGAGAGAAACAGAGCTGGGGTTTTGAGTGGAATGACTTCTTCAGAACAAAGAAGTTGATAGACTTGAAACGTTAACTCTGTTTCTCTCTCCACAGACACTGTCAGACCTGCTGAGTTTCCCCAGCACTTTGTTTTTATTTCAGATTTCCAGCATCCACGGTATTTTGCTTTCAACCTTTTTCTACATTTGTTTTTGTTCAACCAGATGTTGGACGCCTGAATGGGGGCGACGCCTCGATTATTACAATAAAACAATTTTCTTGACAGTCATTAAGATTGGAAATGGACAAATAAAGGAACATTGTCTAATCTTTATTATCACTATACTTATTTTTGGAGCATAGCACCAGGTCTGTGTTGAATCATTAACTATTGTGTACAGAAGTTTTGTTTTTGAATACAGTCAGACACCATAATACACCAAATATTTCAAAATTCTTGTTATTCAAGGATAAAGTATATTATGATCAATCCATATGGCCAAGATTTAATCGGGAAACAAAAAAGTGGAACAATCCAGAGAATTTGGTTCATATGTAATGAGTCAATAAGAGAATCACAGAACTTATAAGTATCCAGTGCAGACTTATGGGGCTGAAACATGTCTTTTTACAAATTATGGGAGACTGATTATTTTTCTCTCATTAATGGCTAACACGATCATGCTCTCAGAAATTACACATTCCAAAGCCACACATGGCACTGTTGTTAGCAGGATGTTAATTGTGGAGAACAAATGATATTCAACAATCTTTCACTTAAAGAGGAACCTTATCCCATCTAGTGACTCAGCGCCAGATGAAACGGAGAATTGCTGGAGCGCTGACAATGTTGTCAGTTAAGCCCTGGAAACTGCAAAAGAACACATTAGGAGTTACTAAAAGATCTTAAAAATTAGCATATTTTGCAGCACAGTGGTCCGAACGAGGCCAGACAGACTGATAATAATAGTGGCAACATTGTTTGCCCCAGGGCCTTGTGATTGCTTGCCAACCCCAAAGCTTCATAATGACCCCAAATGCCTGAACAGAAAATGCAGTTGCTGCATATGAAATTGTGAAAGGCAGTGAACTTACAACGTGTGAAACAGAGTCTGCATAGATAAGATTGCTACAATGCCAATGCTGTACAGAGAGCTGCTAAGATTGCTTTCAACTGGAGGCATATGTTTGCATTAATTTTTGCATCTACAGTTACAGAGGTGACAAAAACAATACACAATGAAAACCTGTTGTAGGCAAAGGAGCAATCGTCATTTTGATAACCCATAACTTTGTGGCATGGAAAACAAATGTTAGGTTTTATATCAATTCACTACAACCACAAAGACATTAAATTTCTACTTGTTTTATTATTATTGTTATATAAAGAGTAATTACATCTCCTAAAGAGTTTGTAAGAATGGAAATGTCTCAGGCGCTCTCCATACGTTTGGTCAGTAAAGCTTTAAATATAGATCTGAGTTAATTATGCTTTACATTTCTTGAGAGATGTTCTAATGATGAACACCCCTGTAAAACCTGGCTACTTCTACAAATATAGTCTGCGCCACAATTCATAATAAACTTGCATGTTACTCTTTACGTAAACATTAAACAAATGTGACCAACCACAAAGCAATTTGGCCTTATATGTTTTTTCAACTGGTACTTTTAGGGCCTGGCATTATTGTGTGTTACATGAAGGAAATAAGAATGCAGGTGCAAAATGTTTTAATCAAAAGACATTATTCCATACTTATCATCGTTCCAAATTGATGCTCAGTACAGAACGTGGAGAATGGAGGCTGTGGACCGTTATCTTTAACACATGAACCCATTCCAATTTTTATGGATCACAATTAGACAACATTGTGGACATGTATGTTTTCATCATCCTATATTAGCAAAAAAAAACAGTGGAAATAAAATGGACTTTCTACATTTTATCTCCATGCCAACCTTTTTCGCTGCTATTCTTGAGTCAGAAACAGCACATGTCAGTACTGAAATTAAGGGCTGGGACTTATTTTTCAACTAAAAAAAATAATAAGCACTGGTGCTTTCAAAAGCAAGACACTGCAAGGAAATCCACTCTTGGAGAGCTGCAATTGTGCACAACATACTGTCCCATAGAACTGTTGAGTGCAATTTATAACTTAGATCAAGATTGACATTGGTTGAGCCAGTACTTGGAGCTTTAAATCACTTATCATTTTAATGCAAGGAACTTAGAAAAGCAAATAATAGAAAATAATAGCTAAAGAAAAAAATCCAGAAACGTTTCTAACTAATCTGAATTGGATATGATTTGCAAGAGTTGACCAATGGTTTTATAGATGTTTGGTTGGTGTAACTGATTGGAATGACACCAATAAAATCATGAATCCTACCTCAGAAAAACATCCCAACTGCAACAATTAGATGTTATCCGTTTTCATTTTTTTTCTTTTTTTAAAATAAATTTAGAGTACGCAATTCATTTTTTTTCCAATTAAGGAGTAATTTAGGGTGGCCAATCCACCTAGCCTGCACATCTTTGGGTTGTGGGGGAAAAATCCACGCAAACACGGGGAGAATTGGGCGAACGCCACACGGACGGTGACCCAGAGCCGGGATCGAACCTGGGACCTCGGTGCCGTGAGGCAGCAGGGCTAACTCTCTGTGCCACCGTGCTGCCCAGTGTTTTCCATTTTCATGCCAGCCGTCCCTGTGGAGTCTCTAGTGAGATTAGTCATTTGAAGCCAAATTAGCTATCTGCCCACATACTGTAGGAGTGTTCAACTTCATTTTACATATCAGTCAGATAGGGCACAGAAAAAGCATACATTAAGGGCTGATTGGACGAGTCGGTGCTTGCAGGGAGATCATTGTGGGCATGCAGCTCATAATATCCTGCCCGCTAAAATGAAGTCATGGAAACTTTTGGGTTGTGTGCCTATAATGTCCCGTGATACAGTCCTGAAGAGTGCAGGAATAGGGTTTTTCATCCAATTAGTCTAGTTTGATTCAATCTCAAGAAAAAAAGACCTCGGGCTGTGTATTATGTCATTACTCCCCACATTCATTTGAATTCTAACACTTCATCTGCACTACTTTATATCTTATATTAGCCAGCTAAATGGGATAGACAGAGAATAGCTGCAGCAGCTCAAAACTGGGCATTCATGAGGTGCCATGGGCCATCAGCGGCAGCAGAACTGTATTCAGCTAGAATTTGGTAGCTCACAGCCTGGCATATTTCTGCTGTTACCATCAAGCCAGGAGATCAACTCTGCTTCAATGAAGAGTGCAGAAGAGAATGCCAGAAGCAGCACTTAAAGAAGCTACAATACAGGAAAATATACGTACCATGTGTACGCAGCATGCAATAGGCAGAGTGAAGTGATCCAACAATCACATTTCCATTGGGAATAGTGCTGAACAGTGCAACCACTAACCTGAGGAGGAAGACCCATAAATATCCCCAACCTCAATGATGGGATAACCCAGCACATCAGCACAAACAGACAAGGCTGAAGCACTTGCATTCAACCACCTACAGCCACAAGCACTGAGAGGGTGATCCATTGTTGTTTCCTCCTGAGGTTTCCATCATAACAGAATCCAGTCTTCAGCCAATAAAATTTACTCCACAGGTTATCAATAAACTGCTGAAGGCATTGGGTCCAGCAGAGGATATGGGCTCTGACAACATCCAAGTCGTGCTCCAGAGTCAGCCAAGCTGAGCTGTCCCAATACTGCAACACTGTCCTCAACCTTACAGCATGGAACACAGAACATAGAACAGTACAGCACAGAACAGGCCCTTCGGCCCTCAATGTTGTGCCGAGCCATGATCACCCTACTCAAACCCACATATCCACCCTATACCCGTAACCCAACAAGCCCCCCCTTAACCTTACTTTTATTAGGACACTACGGGCAATTTAGCATGGCCAATCCACCTAACCCGCACATCTTTGGACTGTGGGAGGAAACCGGAGCACCCGGAGGAAACCCACGCACACAGGGGGAGGACGTGCAGACTCCACACAGACAGTGACCCAGCCGGGAATCGAACCTGGGACCCTGGAGCTGTGAAGCATTTATGCTAACCACCATGCTACCCTGCTGCCCCATGGAAAATTGCCCAGGTATCACGTCCACTAAAAAGCAGGACAAATCCAATCAGGCTAATTCCCACTCCATCAGCCAACTCTTGTTTATCAGCGAAATGCTGGAAGGGGTTATCGACAGTTCAATCAAGTATTGTTCACAAGAATAGCCTGCTCACTGATGCTTAGTTTGGGTTCTGTCAGTGCCACCTGATTCCTGACATCATTGCAGCCTTGGTCCAAACATGGACATGAGCTCGATGGATTCTATGAAAGAAGAACGATAAATCTGAACTCACAACACCAGCGCTGCTTGTGAATTCAATGGCTCTGGTAGGTCCTGCTATCTGGGTTCCTAATGAGTAAGCCTGTGTTTTTCACCTGCTCAAAATAATAAGGTAGTTGGGAGAAAATGTGAAAAAGGAGAATAAAAATATTTAGAAAAATAAATAATAAGGTTGGTTGCAGGAACCAAGCATGGCAGATAGCCTAGGTGAGGATTGGAAGCACAGAGACAGAGTACTAAAGGAAATAAGGAAATCAAAGAGAAGCCATAAAAAAAAGATTAGCAAGTAAAGCTAAAGAAAATCTAAAGATATTTTACCAATATATCAATGGTAAAAGGTTAGTCAAAGAAAAAGTGGGATCTGTCAGAGATTAAGAAGGGAACTTGTAGATGCTGAGGCTGGGGGAAGGGTTTTAAATTAATATTTTTTCTCGATGTTTACAAAGGAAATGGATGATGCAGCTATAGAAGTCCAGGAGGAAAACTGGGAGATATTGGATGGGATAATCATAGAGAGAGGAAGTATTCAAACAGTTGGAATCCTTGAAAGTTGGATGGATTGTTTCTGAAGCTACTGAAGGAGGTCAGGGAGGCAATAACAGATGCTCTGAGGATGATTTTCCAATTCTCACCAGATACAGGGGACGTACCGGAGGACTGGAGAAATGCTATTGTGTTTCCATTGTTCAAAAAGGGATCGAAGGAAAAGCCAAACAATTATAGGCTAGTTAGTCTTATCTAAGTGGTGGACAAATTATTAGAATAAATCTGGAGAGATAGCATTAACTGTCACTTAGAAAGGCATGGATAAGTCAGGGATAGTCAGCATGGATTTTTTAAAGGAAGGTCTTGCCTCACAAATTTGATTGAATTCTTTGAGGAAGTGACATGAAGGGTTCATGAAGGTAGTGCAGTGGATGTGGTGTACATGGATTTTAGCAAGGCGTATGACAAGGTCCCACTTGGCAGATTGGTCAAAAAAGTAAACGTCCATGGGATGCAGGGAAATGTAGCAAACTGGATAAAAAGTTGGCTTAGTAACAGGAAACAAAGGGTAATGGTCAATGGTTGCCCTTGCAATCGGAAAGTTGTTTGAAGTGGTGATCCACATCCACAGGGCTTGGTGTTGGGACCCTTACTGTTTGTGTTACATATCAACGATTTGGACGTGAACTTGATGGCGTGATTGGGAAAACTGCAGATGAGACAAAGATTGACCGAGTGGTGGACAGTGTAGAGGATAGTTATAATCTCCAAAATGATCATGGGTTGGTGGAGTGGGCGATGAAGTGGCAGATGGAATTCAACACAGAGAAGTGTGAGGTCAAACAGTTATAGGGAGTACACAATAAATGGGAATATATTAAGAGGGGTAGATGAAGTGAGAGATCTTGGCATACAAATACACAGGTCTCTAAAAGCAGCAGTTCAAGTAGACAAGGTTGTAAAGAAAGCATATGGAATGTGCTCCTTCATTGGCAGAGGGATAGCATATACAAGTAAGGATATAATGTTAGAATCATATAAAACACCCATGAGGCCACAGCTGGAGTATTGTGTGCAGTTCTGGTCACCACATTACAGGAAGAATGTAATTGCTCTGGAGCGAGTGCACAGGAGGTTTACACGAATTTTGCCAGGGCTAGAAAAGCGTAGCTATGAGGAGACATTGGATAGGTTGGTGTTATTTCCCTTGGAACAAAGAAGGCTGAGGGGTGACTTAATTGAGGTGTACAAAATTATGAGGGGAAGAGATAGAGTGGGCAGGGTAAAATAGTTTTCCCTTGGTGTAGAGACTCTGAACTCTTTTTAAAAAGTACCTGGATCTGCACCCTAGGTGCTGTAAACCTCATGGCTATGAATTGGGATTAGAATGGGCACCTGGGTGTCCTCCGGCTGGTGTGGAGAGTATGGGCTGAATGATCTCCTGTGCTGTAACAGTTCTATAGTTTGGCAGCATTTTCTTTGTAATATTAAGGGAATCTCGGACGTGAGCATGCGTATTGAAATATGAAAAATAGGAGTAGGATGCCGGCCAGTCGAATTAATCAAATTGACAATATGGTGTGGAAGATGGTTTGTAGCATGTGGTTTCCTAGAACCATACATTATGGAACCAACTAGAATAAAGCCATTTTAATGTTACGAATCAGGGTTAATTAGTAATCTTATAACAATGGATCATCTGAGAAAAAAAAATCGAATAGTGCAAATACTCTGGCCGGAATTTTTCAGCCCCCGGCCCTGGCGGGATTTCCTGCAGCAGAGGCAGCTTTCCATTGGCTGCTGGTGGGCAATTTGCATGGCTTGCCCATCCCGTCTCTGAGGATCTGCTGCAGGGAGTTGACTTCAGTGGGACCAGAAGATCCCACCCGTGGGAAGGGCTGGATTCCTGTCTGTCTTTGCAGTAGAGGATAATAAATTATATACCAGAAATAGAGGGTAACCAAGAGGCGGTTAAAAGTCAGCAACTTAAAGTAAATCAGAAGAGAAATTAAGTATTAAAGAAACTTAAAGGACTAGGAGCTGCCGAATCCCCATGACCTGATTGCCTACGTCCGCGAGTTCTCAAAGCTGTAACTGTGGCGATGGTGGTGGCAATGGTTAAGATTTTCCAAAATTCCCTAGGTTCCAGGATGGTCCCCGTTTTTTAGAAATAGATAGATGTAACACCGTTATTCAAGAAAGGACGGGGAAATAGACAGGAATTACACGTCAGTTAGCCTTGCATCAGTTGCTGTGGAAATGCTGGACTCTCTCCTTCAGGAAGTCTTTAAAAATCATAGTATGATCAGACAATGCCAACATAGTTTTACGAATGGGACACTATTTGACAAATTTATGGCTACTGAGAATGTATCTACTAAGGATAAAGTGGTGTCAACAGACATAGTTTCCAAGATGCATTCAATATGATCCCACGTACAGGGCTGAGATAAAGGTCCATGCAGTTTGGGGTTATGAACATAGAACATACAGTGCAGAAGGAGGCCATTCGGCCCATCGAGTCTGCACCGACCCACTTAAGCCCTCATTTCCCCCCTTATCCCCTAACCCAATAACCCCTCCTAACCTTTTTGGTCACTAAGGGCAATTTAGCATGGCCAATCCACCCAACCTGCATGTCTTTGGACTTAGCATCAATAGAGGATTGTTTCATGTACAGGAAGAAAAAAGCAGGGATAAATGGGGCACTAAAATGCAGCAGGCTACGCATGGCCAATCTACCTACCCTGCACACCGTTTGGGCGGTGGGGGTGAGATCCATGCAGGCATGGGGAGAACGTGCAAACTCCACATGGACAGAGACCCAGGTCCGGGATCGAACCCGGGTCCTCAGCCACTGTGTCCGCCTCTTCACGTGAGATTCAACGGAATCTCACAGTATGTTGCAGTCTGGATCTCCCTGGGCAAGATCCAGGCATGCACATTTAAATGAGCAATTAGGCTTAGAAAATCTTTTTCTCCCGGGAAGAGTCTGTTTTTCTCTCCCAGAAAGTCAGGTGCATTAGCATCTTTTGTTTTGTGTCAGTGTTGAGTTTTCAATCCTTTATCAGTAACTTATGGAAGCATCTTCGATTTACAGCAGAACTGGGCAGTTCTTTCAAGGTGCAGTCGTTTGGATTCAACGATATTATCTTGAGCTGACCGTAATTCCCCAAGGATGCACTTGGAAGGTGGAATTCGGAAGTGCGTGTGAAAGTACTATGCTTTTGAAAAGCCAATGCAAGAACCATTCCCAATGATTGTAACAACTCAGTGGTTTACAATTTAAAATTTCTTATCGATATTACCTTTAACACACTCAAAGGCTGGGGTTTTCCAGCCCCGCGTGGCGGGGTCCACCACGGGAGATTCGGCACCCAGCCAAAAGTCTGTTGACTTCCAGCAGGACCAGACCATCCCGGTGGTGGGCAGGGATGGAAAATCCCACCCGAAGTTTCTTAAAAAAAAATAATAAAAACTTTTAGCAAGGTCAAACTCATTACACCAATTTTATTTTTCCGTACCTGGATTATAGACAAATAAGATTGTCATTCACAAAATATCTATGATACTAATTTTTGAATATATCCTTGGAGCCAAACTTACTAACCATATGACTGAGAGGTTATACACCTGCCTTAAATTTTACGAATTGGAACTTCACTACCTTAATTAGCACCGTAGCTCTCACTTAGTGAAATAATATCAAAACATGACATGTATGAATAACTCATAATGCAAAAATGTAAAAATAAATCAACGTGGAAAAATAAAGTGAAAGGAACAAACTTTAATAAATTTGGAATAAATAGTAATTTCAATATTGTATAAAAATAAAACGTTACAAACACTAAAGTGGAAGCACAGAATACTTCCGACAAGGATGCACTAATAAACCCTTGATCTGGAACCTTTCTGTGTTCATGGTCTCTTGTGGCCCAACGTAATAATGGATTGAGGGTCATTTTATGATATGCATATAATAAATCCTAATCTTTCAGTCATAACTACTTAATGATGTTCTGAGCACCAGCTTCAATTTTTATGATGGATCTTAACTTATTATCAGTGGAGATTCAGCACATTAAAGCCTGGCTGATATGGAGCTGGATGAAGTGGACATAAAAATATGTGGAATGATCGTCCCTCCCTGCCCTCTCCATTCATGCCAGCAATGTCTTTGCATACACACCCCCACACACACACATACGCACACACACACACACGCACGTGCGCAAAAAGATCAGATCCTCATTCATGCAAAGGATGGTACAATGTCCTCCAGGTTCAAGATAAATTGTGATTTATAGCTTTGAACAATTGAACTGGCCCGCTCCTCAGCTGAAGTGTGAGTGAATAGATCAGTAAGACTGCACCAGACTCGTCAGCCTCTTCGAAGTAAGTGACTTCCCCTGCACAACAAAAGCAAAAGAGAATTATGGAATTAGGACACTGCTTTTGGCATTCATTCGCTTCCAGAAAAATAATTTCAACGACACATAGACCAATATTAGCACTGAATACATTACCATAAATATAAGACATTGGAACCATTGAACATTACCCATGACATACATGAAAGACACATATGACAACAGAATAATAAATGCTTACACTTACAGTTGCACAAAGGATGTCCCACTTTCCTATTACTGTTTCTGACTAATTCTCCTCCCACCTTAATAAAAGTGAGACTAAGTTTTTCTCAAAAATACGTATAATATTCACGAAAAAACAAAAGAATGGAACATCTCCGCAAACTGAACAAATATATACTTCGTCATAAAATGCACTGTGGCATATTTCTCATCTACTTTGTCTCTAGGATGGCTCCACACTAGAAAACAAGAGGTACAATGGGACTCTGAACCAATGCGACAGAAACTATGCTTGGCTTAAATATCTCCTGCTGCACAGAATGACACTGTATACACAAATGAGCAGGGCTAACATTAATATTATTTCCCTGTTCTTGATATCCTTTGGTCTCATGCTTTTCTATTATGAGGATCAATTGTGGAAATTAACTAATTTGTTACTGCTCCTGTCCTCAGTCAGTACTCATTTCTGAAAACCACCAACAACTTGTGAGAGTTTGCTGACTTATTTACAAGTGAATGGGGGAAAAGCAGAAATTAGTATTATTTTGGTACCATTTATAGCATCTGTTTTTCATGGACGCTTTAATCTTATTGCTAATGATTTTAGAAATATGAATATGGATAAAACAAAATAATGAATGAAAAGGACTTATTTATCAAAAGTCGGTTAAATAAAATTCACAGGTATTGCAATGCAATGGACCAGATTTTGTGTTCATTAATGGTGACCACATTCATTGCTGATGTCAAAGAAAGCTGTCCACAAAGAACTAACAAGCTCTGAGGCATTGGCTGCACCTTTTTTGCTCTGAAATTAGTTGCAGTGTTGGTTGCTAATGATTTCCAGCATCTCACTCAAGTGACGTCAGCAAGCAGGCCAAGCAACCAATCACATGGAAAAATCCCCACAGACAGCAAACTAAGCAGCGGCACATCGATATCATCATTCACTCCTTATAATTTTCTCCTTATAATTTTACAGAAAATGAATTTAAGATTGGGATCTGTGATTAAGGTGGAAGCTGGAAGCTGAAATATCATAAACAAACTTTGAAGAAAATTATTTTACAAATCTATTGATTTCTTAATCATGAAATGGAATGGAAAGTGGAGATTCTTCACAAATCTCAAATTAGATTTTTCGGCCCAGAGAGGTTGTTCAATCGGAATTATGACTTAATTTGGCATTAACAACCCAGTTACAGATCATTCAAATAGGTATAATTTGTTCAAGGGTTTTAACTGTGGGAAAGAGCACAAAAATTGGAAGCTCACTTCAATTCAATGATTTCACAGTGATTTCCAAGTGCATGGCCTTCAACGGTGCATCCTGGATAGGATCAGAATCTCTGATACCGACTTCTAGATTTTCATATCGAACTGTGCATTTTGAAGATGCCACCAATTGCTTTTACTTTCACAGAGTAGTGATGGAAAACGCCAATGGCTTTGTAGTCAATACTATCACAAAATCTGGGCCAACATAAATTGGCTGAGCTCACTTTGGATATGAAAGTTATTCATGCAACAGGATCAAATGTTTCTTGTGCTCTGTGAGACGTAAACCCAGCATCCCATTTTTAAAAGCGTTTTCACAACACAAGGGTAATTGTGGTTCTATTATTCTCATAAGTGCACCTACAGAGCATGTTCATGTTGGGAGTTGGGAAACCTTTCAAGGAGATATGTAAGAAGCTATGGTACAACTCTTATTGCATGAAACCATTTACTTTAGTTTCCATACAATAATCTTCCTGTATGATTTTCAGAGTTATTTTGCTTCAAGTGAAGGGTTTTGCATGATTACTATTCCTCTAAAGGAGGGTAAAAAGACTGACAACTAGAAGAACCATGAAGCAACTTAAGCACTGAAATTTGTAGCTGTAAATGCCATTTTGTAAATATACTTGAACTGTTCAATAAAAATGCATATATCAGACCACAAAACATTTACACAAGGAAATGACCAGTTTATACACACTTCCGGAACCACAACTGGATATTGTGAAAGTAATTAATTCTGACATCAAAGTTGGGGGTATGAAAATTGAAGTAGGGCATGCATTTATATAGCAGTTTTCACCACCACCGGATGTCTCAAAGCACTTTACAACCATGGAAGTGCTTCCTGAAGTGTCGTGTAGGAACACGACAAATGGCTTGTAGAAGGAGGACTATTCCAGGCCAGTGCTGTTCATTTTTTAAATTGTTTATATACAGACATATATTTGCACTTGTATAAATATAAATGCATCAATTTGTAAATCACAGGCTTGAACATAAAGAAGCCGCTACATACTTGCCAGGCTGGAAAAATAGTTCTGCAGAATTTATTTTAAAGTAGACCGACAATCACATTGACGTTTCGGAGGGATAAATTGGATAGCTCTTGAAATTGGGCATGGGGATCACAATGAGCAATTAACTCAGGCCTGTTAAAGTGATGCAAGCAGTAGTAAATGTCATGCTGTGTGCTAATTATAATGATTGTGGTGTGCAGTCCAGTGTTCAAAGCAGTGTTAAGCAATTGCATTTTCCGCAGGGGGTTCATGAGAGGCCAGAATCATGTAAAGCTCGCCTGCACTACTTAAAGCTGGAATTCGCTTCTTAAAGGTGAGACGCATTTTTGGCTGCGGCGGTGGTTGTGTGGTAGTGTGGACCCTTTGAGGGTGTGGGTTCCACGGGCCACGTGATCGGCTCAGGGCCAATTGCTGGAGAGTACTTGAACCCTGGCCAATGGGGAGTTTGTACAGTGTCTGGGAGCAGAACCCCAGAAAGTGTGGACCAGGGAGCTGAAATGCTAATACCTGTTGTATAGTGTTCCGTGCCTGTTATCTAACTGCCTTTGCTTTTCATCAATAAGCCCACTTGCTAACTATGGGAAGCCTCCGGTGTTTGTCTTGAGCCACCACATTGGCGACGAGGTAGAAGTTTTCGAGCTCTGTTGTTTCAGTTGTTCAGAGTTCACATGGGAGGTGATACTTCTGACAGTTTGCGGGCCCCAAAATATAATTTGATTAGGATCCTCACCTCCGAGGAGACACCCGACTCAAAGGTTTTTGACCAGATAGTGAGATTGGTTAAAGAACATTTCAACTCAATTATCCTCCACCATTATAAGTTTAACTCTGCAGTGAGGGATCATGAAGAGTCTGTCTCGGCTTTCATAACCAGGTATCGCGAGCTTGCTGAGCACTGTGAGTTGGGGTTGCACTCAGTGACATCTTGCGCAATAGACTGGTTTGTAGGATCCATAAACTTAAAATCCAGAAAAAGCTTCTGGTGGAGACCACAATTTAGTTGGAAAAGGCGATTGTGATGGCTCAGGTGATGGACAGCACAGAAAAAGGTTCCGAGAGGCTTCATAGCATGGCTGAAGGGGAGATTATACAGGTATGGGACGGTATGGTTGTGAGATCTGCAGTGGGATCACCAGGAATGATAATTGACCATACTGAGGAAGAATTTAGGTTTGCTGACATTTCTGGGTGCAGGGATGTCTCATATGGCCTTGGTCTTTTCTTCCAAGGAATGCAACCCTGTTGCATCAACGCAACATCCGAGTTACATCACTTCTGAGGCCTGAAAAATACAGATCTCGCATTTTAGTCAGACCCCTGCATCACAAAACCCCTTTAATACTTCCTCTATTTGAACATAGAACATAGAACATTACAGCGCAGTACAGGCCCTTCGGCCCTCGATGTTGCGCCGACATGTGAAACTCCTCTAAAGCCCATCTACACTATCCCCTTATCATCCATATGCCTATCCAATGACCATTTGAATGGGTTTAGTGTTGGCGAGTCCACTACTGTTGCAGGCAGGGCATTCCACACCCTTACTACTCTCTGCGTAAAGAACCTACCTCTGACATCTGTCCTATATCTATCTCCCCTCAATTTAAAGCCATGTCCCCTTGTGCTGGACATCACCATCTGAGGAAAAAGGCACCCAATGTCCACCCTATCTAATCCTCTGATCATCTTGTATGCCTCAATTAAGTCACCTCTTAACCTTCTCTCTAACGAAATCAGCCTCAAGTCCCTCAGCCTTTCCTCGTAAGATCTTCCCTCCATACCAGGCAACATCCTTGTAAATCTCCTCTGTACCCTTTCCAATGCTTCCACATCCTTCCTATAATGCGGCGACCAGAACTGCACGCAATACTCCAAATGCGGTCGCACCAGAATTTTGTACAACTGCAACATGACCTCAGGGCTCCGAAACTCAATTCCTCTACCAATAAAAGCTAACACACCGTACGCCTTCTTAACAACCCTCTCAACCTGGGTGGCAACTTTCAGGGATCAATGGACACCGAGATCTCTCTGCTCATCCACACTACCATATGGTCATATGTTCTTCTGGTGTGCTACCATTGACCAGTCATCAAGGTAAACCATCACCATAGGAATTCCCTGGAGGATATTTTCCATCGCGTGCTGGAAGATAGCGCATACTGAAGCAATGTCGGCCACCTGAGGAGTACTTAGAACTTAGAACAGTTCAGCACAGAACAGGCCCTTCGGTCCTCAATGTTGTGCCGAGCAATGATCACCCTACTCAAACCCACGTATCCACCCTATACCCATAACCCAACAACCCCCCCCCTTAACCTTACTTTTTAGGACACTACGGGCAATTTAGCATGGCCAATCCACCTAACCCGCACATCTTTGGACTGTGGGAGGAAACCGGAGCACCCGGAGGAAACCCACGCACACATGGGGAGGACGTGCAGACTCCGCACAGACAGTGACCCAGCCGGGAATCGAACCTGGGACCCTGGAGCTGTGAAGCATTTATGCTAACCACTATGCTACCATGCTGCCCCAAGAGTAGATTATTGGCGACCCCTAACTTGGAGTCGAAAAGTTCAGCTGGCATTGTGAATACTCCTGTAACTCTGTTCATCCAAAGGGAACCATGGACCCCGTTTTCTGTTCAACCAGCTGTGCCTGTCAAGGCCGGTGAGGCTAGTTTGTCTTTGTGGCACGGCTATGGAAGTCCGGGAGGACCTGGAGCTCTCCGGACCAATTGATTTCTTTGGTAGGTTTATTTTGTAATTTGGGGTAGTTGTAATGAGGGACATATGTGTGTGTGTGTGTGTGTGTGTGTGTGTGTGTGGGGGGGGGGGGGGGGGGGGGGGAAGGATGGTGTAGCGTGGCCCTTTTAAGGGGCGAGCTCCACGGACCATGTGAGCGCAGGGGTGCATGAGCCCTGGACAATGGCGAATTTGCATGGGGCCTTGGATGCAGGACCTCGGGTAGTGTAGACCAGTGAGCTGAAGTGTTATGACTGGTTTTATAGTGTTCTGTGCCTGTTATTTAACTGCCTTTGTCTTTCATCGATAAACCCCTTTTTTAACTACTGGAAGTCCACAGTGTATGTGCCAAGCCGTCACAGGTTGGAAGTAGTAAAAAAGGAGTGAAAGGTCAAGGAGAACCTACATAAATGATGCAGCTAGCCAGGGACTGGGCTCTAGCTTTCTCCAATACTACGCTGATAGAGGAGGTGCAGAGAGGAGAGGTCCTCTTCGTTAGGGGTATAGCTCACGCTCTAAACAGATGCTAAGAACGTAATGAGAGCACGTAACCATTGCGGCCAATGTCAGCAGTCCAGAAGATGTTCAATGCACTCACAGGAATGATTAAGGTCATTGAATGTATCATCACATGCCTTATCCTGTCATCTGCACCATTCGCCTTACACACTACACAGCGTTTTTCAAACTCTTTTGCCCGGGACCCATTTTTACCAATCGGCCATCCTTCGCGACTCACGCCAGCCGACCTTCGCGACCCACGCCGGCCGCCATTCGTGACCCACCATTTTCTCTTACTTTTCATACGAGAGGTGAGGCTGGCTTATATTCTATAGTCTAGAGTAGCGAAGAATGAGAACTGATCTCATTGAAACAGACACTATTCTCTCAGGACTCTACAGAGCTGATGCAGAATGTAAGTTTTCCTCAGATAGGTGGTTGACTGCCTAGGGATCTGGTCTGCAAATTACAACGCGACAATTTTAGACATAGATGAGGAGGAATTACTTAACTCAAAGTGTTGTGAATCTTTTTAATCTCTAAAATTCACTATCAAAGAGAATTCTGCAGGCTCAGCGTTTGAGCATATTCATATCAGATGCAGGAAGACCAAGTTGAATTTTTTGAAAAATCTTCTGCGTCAGCACGCTGACATCAGGAGGAGGCGGCGTTTCTCTCTGGGCTCCGTGTATGGGCACTGACGAGGGGGCACACATGTGCAGCACGTCCGCATTTTTAAAGCGGATCACTGCCGTCATATTTAAAGCTGCTCACAGTTGGCATTTTTAAAAACCGGCTGCTGCGGCCGTTGCGCCTGAATTCCCGCGATTGGGAACACCGCGAAGGATGGGTCCATGACCCTCCCGACACCCGCCCCCGAGCCACCCACGGGTAGCGACCCCCACTTTGAAAATGCCTGCACTGCACTATTCACCATAGCTACGCCACTGACCTCTTAATAATCCTCACATATCTCACAGCTTGTACAATATAGTAAGATAGAAAATAGGAGAATGAAATTGGTCCTTCGAGCCTGCTCCGCCATTCATTATCATCATGGCTGATCAACTGATCAAGGGACATCAGCTGCACACTCACCACACTCACTGACACATTTCCTTCTCTCTTGCTGGTTAATGCGGCCCATAGTCAGCCACAGTGTTGCTAATTAGTGGAGGCAGGCACAGCTTATTGTGTCCACCACCATGGAGAAAACAGTGCCAACATTGGGCTGAAATCAGAGACAATTATTTAATGTTCCTGACTAACCCACCTTCTTACGTCTCTGATCCAGCAACGTGTTATCATTTACAATCTGTTCATTATGTACCCACACCCTTCCTGTTTTCCCCTTTCTCTCAGCCCAACCTGGCCCTTGTGCCTCTATGCTTCCAGATATCCAATACCTAGTGCCTGGTAGGCGGGTGCTGCAGGTTTGGAGAAAGTAGAGACCGATGCAGAAAAAACACCATTAACGATCTGCCACTTGCAACCACCAGCCCAGATACTGCCATTGTACGTAGTTTACAGAGTAGATTTGAGGCAGAACACACACACATTCTGAGTTAGCATGCATGAGTGGCTTGCAGCCATGGACAGGTGGAAGGGTGGCACATGTGCCAGCTCTGTGACGGTGGCATCACAAGAGTTCTGCTTTTGAGGGTGGGGGTTACAGATTCATAATAGTACAGAAAGAAGCCATGTGGCCCGTCAAGTCCATGCTAGCTCACTTTGGAGCAACCCAGTCAGTTCCACCCCCGCCCTGATTTCCACAGCCATGCAAGTTTATTTTCCTTGAGTGCCTATCAAATTTTACCTTTGAAATCATTGGCCATGGTGATGGAACCATCAATTCACCAGACACGTGTTTCCGTTATGAATCTAGGCTGTGCTCGCTTCTGCCAGGTAGGCCTTGAAGCAGCGGATCCAGTGGGAGAAGATTTCTTTAGCCTCTGCATCCTGCGGGTCAGGTTCCAGGCGTCCAGGCTTGAGGGCCGATTCCATAAACGATCTTTTCTGTTCTTAAGTCGATTACATTGATGGAACCATCAATTCACCAGACACGTGTTTCCGATATGAATCTAGACTTTAATCGACTTACTTCAGAGCCAGCCTGTTACCCGTTGATGAACTCTTAGTGAACTCAGGCTGACTCTGGACAAGGGTATTTATACAGCTGCACTAGGGGGAGGAGTCGTGGGCAGAGCCACGGGTGGAGCCCAGTACAAGTTCCTGAGTACTCCCAGAGCTACTCCCCCTAGTGGTAGGATAGCGCTACTGCGCTTACAAAGACAGTGTGAATGATCATATATACATATATATTACATTCATCACACATGGCTTCTATGTCTACATCAATGGTGTGGCCAATGCTGATGAATCTGAGGTGTCTTGTGCATTGGTTGGCCTGCCACTGTCAAGGAGCATGGAGCAGGCAGCTCCAATGTGGCACAGGACATCATGCAGAGCTTGCAGGCAATTCTTTCCAGCGTGGAAGTGGTGTCTGCCTCCGCAACTGCATTTAAAGACCCGACAATAATGATGATTATGATGGTCAATCTTTCAGCCTCCATTGCAGCACAAGGAGAAGCCATGCAGCTTCTGAGTGCTGCAGTGCAAGCTCAGACTGAAATCACAGACTCTGCAGACTCAAACTGCTGTCCTTGTGGCTTCAATACCAGTGTTCCATGGGGCTTTCAGAGTCTCACAGTCGTCCAGCAATCTGCCCTCGAACAAGGTAACTAAGATTTTTGAGGCTCTGCACTGGGGGAATGACAGTGGGTAGTGACTATGAATACTAGGACAGGCAAAAGGACCCGTTAGCCAGGGAATATGGGAATGCACAAGGGCAATGAGTTGAGTTTGTGTGGAATATTGGATGGTTTGTTGAATAACATTAATCTGGATTTTTGTCTTGTGGTGCCTTTTATTTCAGGAACGTGGTCAAGCTGTGACTGTGATGTATTATAGTTGTTAAGGTGTGAAATTGTTGGACAGTGTGGATCTGAGGTTGTATTCCTGGAAACTGGAGCTGATTGATTAATATTTATGTATTGTCACATGTACCGAAGTACAGTGAAAAGTATTTTTCTGCGGCCAAGGGAACGTATACGTCCGTACATAGGAGACACAAGAATAATCGACAGAGTACTCTGACAAATGGTCCATCAACAAATAGTGATTGGTTACAGTGCGGAACAAGGGCCAAACAAAGCAAATACAAGAGCAAGAGCAGCATAGGGCGTTGTGAATCGTGGTCGTACAGGGAAGAGCGGGCAGCACGGTAGCACAAGTGATTAGCACTGTGGCTTCACAGCACCAGGGTCGATTCCCCACTGGGTCACTGTCTGTGTGGAGTCTGCACGTTCTCCCAGTGTCTGCGTGGGTTTCCTCCGGGTGCTCCGGTTTCCTCCCACAGTCCAAAGACATGCGGGTTAGGTGGATTGGCCATGCTAAATTGCCCTTAGTGACCAAAAAAGGTTAGGAGGGATTACAGGGTTACGGGGATAGGGTGGAAGTGAGGGCTTATGTGGGTCGGTGCAGACTCGATGGGCCGAATGGCCTCCTTCTGCACTGTATGTTCTATGTAAAGTATGTAAAGGTCAGTTGAATTACACATTCTAGAGCATGGATGCGGCCGTTACTTTCTCCCTTCCACCTCCTACTCCACCTCTTCTGTTCTTCCACGGTATAATGGGCAGGTTTAGATGTTGCAGCAGACCACCGCAAATTGGGATGCCCTCTCTCCTGAGTACTGGAGTACTGCTCCAAATCACTCGAGAACAATGGAACTTTTGCTTCAGTCCCCAATCATCTGTTCAGTTATGTTTCCCATAGCAGCATGACTCTCGTTTCCACATGGCGACCATGTGTGATTGGGTTGCAGAGTGGTAGCATGAGCCTGGCATTCAGTAACCACCTCCTTGTTTGATATGGCGGCTGACAGACTGATGGAACTGGGTGTGGAATAATTGTGTTACGGTGGCTGTAAGGAGACAGCAGGGTTTCATGTGCATGGTATGCTCAGCATGGCTGCACACCCAACTGTATATTCAATGAACAATGATAATCTTTGCAGTGTCAGTACATCGCACAGGGCTAAATCGCTGGCTTTGAAAGCAGACCAAGCAGGCCAGCAGCATGGTTCGATTCCCGTAACAGCCTCCCCGAACAGGCGCCGGAATGTGGCGACTAGGGGCTTTTCACAGTAACTTCATTTGAAGCCTACTCGTGACAATAAGCGATTTTCATTTTCATTTCATTGAAGTGAGGTGCCCACAAAGCCATGTGTGCACAGTGGATGGCACCCTGCCCCATGAGGATGCCTGCTCTCCTGGCAAGGCCGCCTCTGCTGTGCTGTTTCCCTCTGTCCACTCACAACACAATGAATTCCCCTTTCCTGATAATGAAGTGCCCCGTCACATCTTACCTGCTGCAAAGAATGGTGAACTGGGAGCTGTGAGATATGTCATCTGCTCCACTCTGGGAGGAACCATGGAAAGGATGCAACAAATATTCCGGAGCATGGTCACCTTCAGTGCGACTGTCGGTGCCATCCTGGCCCATCTCTGAGGCTAAAGATCTGGGGATGGATTCTCTGAGCCTCTGCGCCGAAATCATGATCGTCAAATCGGAAATTCGGACCCGGAGAATCGCTCGGGAGTCTCGGGGGCCATTGACAGCACCTCCCGCCCCCCCTGCGAATCTCCGCGCAAAACTGGCCGAGTTTCCGACAGCATGGTTCTAACCACTTATCAGCTGTCGAGAACGTACGTTGGGGGTGGGGACTCATAGACGGCCATGGGAGCGATCGGGCATCATGGACCTGCGGGCGTGCGTGATTTTGGGGGGGCTGCCATTTTTGGTGTCGCTCCGTGGTCCGAGTCCGCCATGTCCCACGGGGCGGCCGCTGCAGGCCGCCGGCCTGTGCATGCGCGAATTCCCAATCCCGGAGGTGCAGGGCCCCGTATCCGCAGCCAGAGCTGCGAGAAGCACTCCGGGGCCCTGAAAGCTATGCAGATGGGAGAATCACTCAGGACTTTCTTAAGGAAAGTCCAGAGTGAAACGTCAGTGTTTTTACATTGGCTTGGGGACATAGCCCCAATATTGGAAAACCCAGCCCCTGGTTTCAAGTAGCGCCTGAGTTCTGTGAGCACCTTCTTCAGGCAACGAACACACTGCCCCGGCTCAGGTAGAGGTAAAGGAAGTGTACCTGGAAGACCAGAGGTAATTAGGTCCTCCTGCTGAGAACCCTCTTCTGTCTCATGCTCCTCCTTCTGTTTGTCGACCTCTTGGTTGCTGCTGTACCATTTTCACCTCACACTGCAGTCCATGGGGGTGAGTTGCTACTATGGCACTCAGGATTAGGAACAAGTGGAGTGCTGAAAACACTTATGTTGTAAATCCAAATTTTACCAACTGTAAAGAACTCCTCAGAGCAGTCAACATTTCTACAAACTCAACAGAACCTGTGGAAGTAATAAACAACTGGTTTGCAATCTGATGAAGATCCCTTTAACTAGCATTGCTGAGGGAGAGGGGTGGTTGGTTGTTGTGCTGCTTTATGTTCCGCTGTGTTTGTTGAGGGAGGGTACAAACTGGAGCAACAAGGTGTAAAATGGCAGTCCTGGCTTCAAATCAGCCTGAATGCTGATTGACATCATAAACTGCCTACACCTGGCACATGCTTGCAAAATCCATGCCAATACCCTCATCAAGATGGTGTTCCACGGTGACTTTCGGTTGGGCAATATAAGGGAAGCACAAGTGGTGTTTCTCCCGTTGATCCTTTTTCCAAATTCTTTCTTAATGCGCCGGTATATTGTTACTTACTGCCACGAAAATTAATTTAAACACTCAAGGAACAAGTTATAAACATTTTTTTCCCAAGAATTTAAAACCGACAGGCCGGTAAATATTAAATGATAATACCCCTGCCTAGGTGGCGGGTGAGTCCCTCTCACTTCAAACAACCAAAACTCTGAGAAAGATTTGTGTCAGAGCTCGACAAACAGTGATGAAGATAGTGTCTCAAGCTGCAAAATTAATTGGAAGAATCATAGGGTTCTATTCAATCCTCCCTTGACACCATGGGGGCGATTCTCCAAAATGGTGATGAAGTGTTGGCGCTGTCGTGTTTCACGACGGCGCAAAATTGGCACAGGGACGACCGATTCTGTCCTCCACAGGGGGCCAGCACGGCGCTGAAGCGGTACAGCCTCCCTTTCCGGCGCCAACCCGCGTATGCGCAGTTGGGCCGCGCCAATCTGCGCATGCGCAGGGGACTTCTTCAGTGCGCCGGCCCCGACTCAACATGGCACCGGGGTTCAGGGGCCGGCCGAGCAACAAAGTAGGCCCGGGGGGGTGGGGGGTGGGGGCCCCGATTGCGTGCCAGACCCCATCGGAAGCCCTCCCCCTGGCGAAGGAGCGCTTTTCCCTGCCCCACAGGCCGCCCCCCCCCCAAACCCTTCGCGCAGATTTCCCGCTGGCAGCGACCAGGGATTAACAGCGCCTGCGGGACTCTGCCGTATCTGCCGGGCCGCTCGACCCATCTGGGCTGGAGAATTGGCGGCCCCGCCAATTCCAGCGGCCCGCAGCGCATCAAATGCGCCGGCGCAAATGGCACCGATTCTCCGCACCTCGGAGTACCGTGCGCCGGAGTCGGGGCGTCATGGCATGGTTGCTGCGATTCTCCGGCCCGCCACGAGGCTCGGAGAATCACACCCCATTTGTTTAGCTGTTGGTTCTCATACTCTTACCGATGTCGAGATGGCCCTTTTGGAGAACCGCAACAGGATCAGTAGACTGGATACCAGGCTGACTGCAATGATCATGGAGAACGTGGCGTTGTGGGGCAAAGTTGATGAGCTGGAAAGCTGGTCAAGATGACAAAACCTATGTATAACAGAAGGGACTGAAGGCTGAGCCCCAACACAGTTTATATATGAATTATTCAAAAAGGTAGTGGGGAAAGATACATTCCCTAAACTCCCAGAGCGAGACCGACACCCACTGTACCCTTCGGCCGAAACCTGGTGACCCCCGGTGAGCCATTGTAATCCGGTTCCATCGCTGAAAAGATGAGCAATTTGTTTTTCGGTGGGCAAAGGCACACTGCTGTTACTTTATTTTTTCTTTTTTGTTTCTTGTTTAAAAATAAACTTAGAGTGCCCAATACATTTTTTCCAATTAAGGGGCAATTTAGCGCGGCCAATCCACCTAGCCTGCTCGTCTTTGGGTTGTGGGGGGCGAAACCCACGCAGACACGGGGAGAGAAAGTGCAAACTCCACACAGACAATGACCCAGAGCCGGGATTGAACCTGGGACCTCGGCGCCGTGAGGCAGCAGTTCTAACCACTGTACCACTGTGTTGCCCCGGTGCACTGCTGTTACAAACCTGCTGTTTACATTCACGGGGTGCAGACCATCCGGTACCCCATGACATCAACAGAGTATGAATCTCCCCGATAATGGGGCGGAGCATCCGCTTTTATAAGGGGAGCTAATAGTGTATAAAAATCCCGGCCTGAGTGTAGGTCAGGGCGGGAGACCCTGCAGGGAGTGGAATAGTTAATGTACGTATCAATAAACCTTTAATTTTGCATCCTACCCTTTGTTCCAAGTGGTCATTCTGTGCGGATTCTATGATGTTACTTACCAGGGACACTCAATCAGGATCCACTGAGACCTGAGTGCAGACCTGGCAAGGAGGTGTGCAGCATTCAGCAACATCAAGACCACACTGTACAGGAAAGGAATTAGCTTCAGGCTGATTCACCCTGCCCGTCTCCACATCACATTTAACGGAGAAGATAACTTATTTGACGCACCAGATGAGGCACACTCTTGCCATCGACGGCTCAGATTAAATTTTTGATGGGCTTACTACATTTGTGGTTTTGTTTTTGGTTTTGTGTTTGAATACCTGTACATTTCATATGCTCAAAATTAAGGATATGTTTGACGGTTTGTTTACATTAGAGCTCTTACTACACGGTTAGAACAAGCAACTTTCCAATGGCGTATTATATAACACAGTTCACACGTCAGGGGCGAGCCTCATCAGCAAGGTTGGATAGACTATGGATGTCATGTAAGATGGAATACCTGCTACTTATATTGTTTATAAGGACGAGCTCAGGATTTGATTCATGGTTTTATTTAGTTAAAGGTTTATTATCGCACGGTTTGGTTTTTGTTCTCATCATTTGGGAGTATGATTATTGTTCTGGGGATGAAGTGGGGCGGGATGTATTTCCTGCATTGACAGTAGTCAAAGATCTTTTTTTATTTTGCCATTTAATTATGTGATGCATCCTCTTGGCTTTGCTTCCTTTGCATGACTAAAACTCTACACTCAAAGTACTTCCCCTTAACAAGGTGAAGCCGTTTGTCCCCGCTGTTCTTTGCCCAGGCAATAGAACCCTTGTCAATAGCTTTGAAGTCATCCAAACTGCGAAAGAGTTCTGATGACCTCCAATCATATATCACTAACCCGCGTTGGCCTGTGTTCTCTGGCGATAAATTGAATATCAACAAAAGTGAGTGTTTCCCAATTAACTCCAGTGCCAAACAAAATCCCCCAAGAGCTTTGTATTTCAACAATGCTCCAATACACAAGAAAACACATATTTACACAATTGAAAAAATAATGCATAGCATGGTTTGAAACATTACAGAAACTTAAAAGAATGAAATGTGATGGAGAGAAAATATGATACAAACTATTGAGACTACAACTTGGTAAGTTTTCCTTTAGGAGGATTCCATTTACAGTCGGACTATCAGTTATGTATGTAATGCTTCTCTGGTTTGCATAAAAGCGAATTACTGCGGATGCTGGGATCTGAAACGAAAGAGAAAGTGCTGGAAAATCTCAGCAGGTCTGGCAGCATCTGTAGGAAGAGAAAAGAGCTCATGTTTTGAGTCCAGATGACCCTTTATCAAAGCTAAAGATAGAGAAAGTGGGAAATATTTATACTGTGGAGTGAGAATGAAAGATGAGTCATAGCCACGGAAACCAGGTGCTAATAGCCACAGAAAGCAAGGGGAAAGAGTGCTAATGGCAATCCACGGAGAGAACAAAAGGTGTGAAAGGCCAAACTGCAGAGAAACTAACATCAGGGGATAAACTATGACAGATGGAGATGTGGGGGGAGGGGGAAGGGGGAAGCAAAGGGGAGAAAGGGTAACAAAAGGTGGATAAGATACGGGGGTGAATATATATAAGGAAAGTCAAGAGAGAAAGAACTGGTAAAAAACAGTTAAAATGAAATGGGATGAAAACAAATGGGGCGAGGTGGGGTAGAGCTAATCATCTGAAGTTGTTGAATTCTATGTTGAGACCAGAAGGCTGTAGCGTGCCCAACCGGAAGATTATCTCCTTTGGCTTGCATCTCTTCTGGTTACTAACTTAATTGATTAATATTTATTGTCCCATGTACTGAAGTACAGTGAAAAGTATTTTTCGGCGGCCAAGGGAACGTCCACAGTACGTATATAGTAGAAAAAAGAATAATTGACAGAGTACATTGACAAATGGTACATCAACCTTGCATGGTGCATATGTTACCAATCTTTACAGAAAGTTAACGTAAGATTGGAATTCAGGATCTACATTCAAAATAAGGGTTCATGTTCAATATAAGAGAAGTTTTGAGCAGGTGCCATTGGGCTTCAGTCCGAAGCATGGAACTGCCCCATAATGTGGTCACTGAGTAACATGTTCACACCTACTTGGTGGTGTGTGAGAAATGAAGGTATATGGTTGAGGAGTTGAATGATGGAGTGGCTTAGACATTGGTCATTCGCCTCTGACGCCTGGGTTCAAATCCCGCCCAAGCAAAAGTCACTACTGAACATAAAGCTCTTATGTGGAATATTTTTAGGTGCTTCAATCAAACTGTCGTGACAATACATCACTCTGTGGGTGGCGCGATGGCACAGTGGTTAGTATTGCTGCCTCACAGAACCAGGGACCCGGGTTCGATTCAGCCTCAGGTGACTGTGTGGAGTTTTGACATTCTCCCGATGACAGCATGGGTTTCCTCAGGGTGCTCCAGTTTCCTACCACAGTCCAAAGATGTGCAAGTTAGGTTGATTGGCCAGGTTAAAATTGCCCCTTAGTGTCCAGAGATGTGCAGGTTAGGTGGGGTTACGGGGACAGGGTGGGGGAAGTGGGCCTACGTTGAGTGCTTTTTCAGAGGGTCAGTGTAGACTCGATGGGTCGAATGGCTCCTTTTGCCCTGTAGGAATTCTATGTTCTATTAGGTGCAATCGAAACTGCACTTCAAAAATGTGCTTAAAATGCTTTGGAATCCTTTGGACAGGGGCAGCCGTGCTAACGGGTTATGTTGGTGAACGGAAGTGAGGTGGTGGGGGAGAAGGCCAAGAAGGGTGGCCGGGGGGAGGGGGGAAAAGGGGAAGTGGGGGTGTAGAAGGGGAAGGGGAAAAACGGGTGGGGGGGGAGAGAGGTTTCTGCGACGCGGCAGGGGGTGAGCGATGACATGGTCAAGGGCGAAGAAAGGGGCCATCTGGGATGGGCTAGGTACAGAGTGGAATTAAAGGGTCAGGAGTTAAGTGGGGAAGATGACGGATGATAGAGGGGGTTGGTGGCACAAGCCTCCGGTAAGGTTGGTAACGTGGAACGTCCGGGGACTGAATGGACCGGTTAAAAGGTCGCGGGTGTTCGCGCACCTCAGGAGCTTGAAAGCAGGGGTTGTCTTTTTGCAGGGGACACACCTCCGTGTGAAGGACCAGGGCCGGGATTCTCCCCTACCCGGAGGGGCGGAGGGTCCCGGCGTAGAGTCTCCGCACCTTTGGGGGCTAGGCCCGCGCGGGAGTGGTTGGCGCCAACGGCCCTTGACGCCCGACGTCGGGGCTGGGCGAAAGGCCTTCGCCGGTTCGCGCATGCGCCGGTGCATCAGCTGCCGCTGACGTCGCCACCGGCGCATGCGCAGTAGGGGGTTCTCTTCCGCCTCCGCCATGGTGGAAGCCGTGGCAGCGGCGGAAGAAAAAGAGTGCACCCACGGCACTAGCCCGCCCGCCGATCGGTAGGCCCTGATCACGGGCCTGGACACCGTGGGGGCACCCCCCGGGATTAGATCGGCCCGCGCCCCCCCAGGACTCCGGGGGCCCGCTCGCGCCGCCAATCCCGCCGCCACCAGAGGTGGTTGAAACCACGGCAGCGGGATTGGCCTCTCAGCGGTGGGACTTTGGCCCATCGCGGGCCGGAGAATCGCCGCAGGGGCTCGCCGATCGGTGCGGAGGGCACGCCGATCGGAGCGGCGCGATTCACGCCCCCACCAATTCCCGGGTGGCGGAGAATTCTGGCCACGGCGGGGGGCGGGATTTTCACCAGCCCCGGCCGATTCTTCGACCCTGCGGGAGGTCGCAGAATTTCGCCCCAGGTTAGGTGAAGGAAGAGGTGGGTCGGGCAGGTTTTTCACTCGGGGTTTGCTTTGAAATCGAAGGGTGTGGCGATTTTAATGAGCAAAAAAATGGGATTCCTGAGTGTGAAGGAGGTGAGGGATCCAGCTGGGAGATATGTGACTGTGAGTGGGGTATTGGAAGGGGCACCGGTAGTGTTGGTAAATGTGTATGCCCCAAATTGGGATAATGTGGGTTTTATGAGGGGATTGCTGGCAGCAATCCCAGATTTGGCCATGTCCCAGTTGATCATGGGAGGAGATTTTAACTGGGTACTGGAGCCGAGTGTGGATAGATTGAACCCCAGGTCGATGGGTAGGGTACGAATGGCAAGGTAGCTGGAGTTTATGGAAAGGATGGTTATAGTGGATCCATGGCGCTTTCAAAACCCAGTGGGAAGGGAGAGTATTCCTTCTTTTCACACGTCGATAAGGTGTAATCGAGTAATGATTACTTTGTAGTGAGTCGGGAGATTTTGGTTGGGGTGGAGGGGGCAGAGTATGCGGGGATAGTTATCTCGGACCATGCACCCCACTGGCTGGATATTCGGTTCAGTACGGGACGAGAGGAGAGGCCGGGGTGGAGGTTTGACTCGGGGTTGTTGGCGGATGGAGGTTTTTGTGATAAGGTGCGGTTGGCGATTAGGTATTATGTGGAGTTCAATCAGAATGGGGAGGTGTCGGCAGGCATTTTCTGGGAAGCACTGAAGGCAGTGGTCCGGGGAGAAAGTATCTATTTACGGTTTACGCGAATAAGGAAAGGAGGGCGGTACATGACCGTCTCGTGAGCGAGACAGTGGAGATAGACAGGGAATATTCAAGGGTGCCCACTGTGGAGGGATAGGCGAGGAGGAAAAAGTTGCAGGGGCAATTTGACAGGCTGACAATGGGGAAGGCGCTAGGGCAACTGCGTAGGGCAAGAGGGGTGCAATATGAGTATGGGGAGAAGGCGAGCCGCATGCTGGCGCACCAGCTGTGGAGGCAGGCTGCGTCCAGGGAAATATTGAAGATCCGGGCTGGGGCTGGGGATGTGGTGTCAGAGCCAGGGAATATAAATGAGGTATTTAGAGAGTATTACCAGGGACTTTATGAGGTAGACCCAGGAGGAGAGGAGGGGGACATGGGGGCGGTTTCTGGACAAGCTGGAATTTCCCCAGGTGGAGGAAGCAAAGAGGCAGGTGTAGGAGGAGCCACGGGGGCTGTGGGAGGTGCTGGATAGTATCAGGGGTATGAAGTCGGGGAAGGTCCCTGGGCCAGATGGGTACATGGCAGAATTGTATAAGGAATTTGCGGCGGACCTGGCACCACATTTGTTGGGGGCATTTAATGAAGCACTGGAGAAGGGGGAGTTGCCGGAGATGATGAGCAGGCAGTAATCACACTAATCCCCAAAAAAGGGAGGGATACGGTGGAATGTGGGTCGTATAGACCCATATCACTATTGAACACGGATGTGAAAGTATTGGCTAAGTTGTTGGCGGGGAGGATGGAGGATTGTGTCCCGGGGGTGGTTGCAGAAGATCAAAAGGCTTCGTCAAGGACTGCCAGGTCGCGAGTAATATAAGGCGGCTGTTGAATGTGGTGCTGAATCCGTCGAGAGCTCTGGTACCGGAGGTGGTGGTGTCCATGGACATAGAGAAAGCATTTGATCGGGTGGAGTGGCGGTACTTGTTTGAAGTTTTGGGAAAGTTTGGGTTTGGGCCGAGATTTGTGGCTTGGGTGCAGTTTCTGTATGTGGCGCCAAGAGCGAGGGTGAGGACGAATGATACGAGCTCACAAAGCTTTGATTTACATAGGGGTACGAGGCAGGGGTGCCCGCTGTCGCCGCTGCTGTTTGCGCTGGCCATAGAGCCATTGGCGATGGTTCTCAGGGGGTCGGCAGATTGGCAGGGGACAATGAGGGGACAGAGTGAGCATCGGGTGTCGCTCTATGCCGATGAACTCTTGCTGTATGTTTCACATCTGTTGGAGAGTATGGGAAGGATTATGGGCCTGTTGGAGAGGTATGGGGGGTTCTCAGGATACAAGCTGAATGTAGGGTAAAGTGAGGTATTCCCGGTGAATGTGCTGGCACAGCGGGCTAATTTAGGGGGGGATGCCATTTACGGTAGCGAGGGGTAGGTTTAGATACTTGGGGATTCAGGTAGCGAGGGAATGGACGGGGCTCCATAAGTGGAACTTAACGAAGCTGGTGGAGGAGGCCAAGGAGGCTCTTAAGAGGTGGGGTACACTGCACTTAACTTTGGCGGGGAGGGTCCAAGTGGTGAAAATGAATATTCTGCCGCGGTTCTTGTTTATCTTTCAGGCTCTCCCGAACTTTATACCAAAGGCCTTTTTTCGGAAAGTGGACACAATCATCTCTGACTTTTGATGTGTTGGGTAAGCTGGGTCTATGTGGACTGCGTTTGATGCAGTGCAGAAAGAGACAGGCTTCCAACACTTGATGAGATGCAACACGATTTTATTTAACATCTAACTATAATACATGCTTAACTGTGGGTTGACACTATGCTGACTTGACTGGAGACCTGAGGCTAGCCTGACCAGACTAACTGACTACCACAGGGTGTTTGTACTAGCTGCTGCTCACGAGCTCTGACTGTCTCAGAGGCTGGATCCCAAGAGAGCGGGAAAACTGATGCCCTCTGGCTTTATAGTGGTCGTGTCCTGTCTGGTGATTGGCTGCTGTGTTCTGTGTGCTCACTCACTGCCTGTCTGCACTCCATCATATACATGGATGTATATTATGACATCTCACCCCATTTAAAAAAAAAATATGTGTTCAGGTAATAAATATTGAGGTGTGCGTGCGAGAAGATGTGTACAGGTACTTGACTATATACAGAACATGCTAACTTATATACATGGGAAGGTGTCTAGTGCAATAGAGGGTAGATAAAACATGAGAAAAAAATGATATGTACAGATGTCAAAACGATGAGATAACAAGGTAATGCAACAGTCAGTCTATAAATTTTGTCTCTGTGATGGGTGACGAATTCTGGTTGACCATCTCAAGGGTGGGTCAGGGGCTGCCTGCACCTGGACAGGCGGGACTGCCTCCAATGCGGAGGTCACAGAGGTCAGTAGAATAGCTGGTAGGTCGGTGGCCTCGTGGCAGGGCGCGTCCAGAGGGAGCAGTGTGCGAGGAATGTGGATGGCCGGAACCGTCGTTCACAGTGTGCGGTTCATGAGGAGCTGCTCTGGAGACAACCAGTGGACAGAGGGGTCGCTCTGTATGCCAACAGCGCCAGGTTGAAATCGGAGTCCAAGTCAGTAAACTTACACAATAATCTTTTGACGATGTGGACCCCTTTTCCAGCCTTCCCATTTGACTGGGGGGAGTGGGTGCTGGATGTGACGTGCCAAAAGTTGTACAACCGGGCACAATCTGACCACTCCTGGCTGAAAAAACAGGGGCCGTTGTCACTCATCACCGTGAGTGATATCCCATGTCGGGCAAAAGTTTCGTTGCATGCCTTGATCACCGCCGCCGACGTGAGGTCAAACAGTCTGACCACTTTGGGATAATTGGGAAAGTAGTCCACTAGGAGGACATAGCCATGCCCCTTGGCATGGAACAGGTCAACACCGACTTTGGACCATGGGGAGGTCACCATCTCATGTTGCTGCAGAGTTTCTTTAGGCTGAGCCGGCTGGAATTTTTGACACTTAGGCAATTGAGGACCATGTTGGCGACGTCTTGGCTGATGCCCGCCCTGTATACTGCCTCTCGAGCTCGACGGCGACATTTCTAGACCCCCAGGTGACCCTTGTGGATTTGGCTGAGCACCAAATCCCGCATGCTCTGCGGGATCACAATTTTGTCAAGCTTCATGAGGATGCCGTCTACCATCGTCAGATCGTCCTTGACATTGTAAAATGTGGGGACACTGTCCCTTCTGCCAGCTATTTGTGAGGTGCTGCATCACCCGCTGGAGCAGAGGATCCCTGGCCGTCTCCTCACGAATTTGAATGACCCTCTCATCAGAGGCCGGGAGGTTGGAGGCACAAAATTGCACCTGCGCATTTATTTGACAGACAATGTCAGTCTGCTCACACGGTGTGGTGATAGATCTGGAGAGTGCATCGGCAACAATGAGCTCTTTGCCCGGGGTGTAAACCAGGTCAAAATAATAGCGGCGTAGCTTGAGAAGGATGCGTTGTAACCATGGCGTCATATCATTGATATCATTTTGGATGATGTGAACCAATGGCCTGTGGTCCATCTCAACCATGAATTTGGGGAGGCCATATACATAATCGTGGAACTTGTCGAATCCTGTAAGGAGGCCCAGGCATTCCTTCTCAATCTGAGCGTATCGTTGCTCAGTGGGCGTCATGGCTCTAGAGGCATATGCAACTGGGGCCCAGGAGGAGGAGTCATCCCGTTGGAGGAGCACTGCCCCAATACCATCCTGGCTCACGTCAGTGGATATTTTTGCTTCCTTGGCGGGGTCGAAAAATGCCAGCACTGGGGCCTTGGTGAGTTTCGCCCTCAGCTCACGCCACTCTCGCTCATGAGCGGGCAGCCACTGGAAATCCGTCGTTTTTCTAACGAGATGGTGGAGGGCTGTGGTGTGCGACGCCATGTTGGGGATGAACTTCCCGAGGAAGTTGACCATCCCTAGAAAGCGGAGGACTGCCTTCTTATCCTCTGGGGTCTTCATGGCGTTGATCGCCGAAACCTTGTCAGCATCCGGCTGCACGCCTTGCTGCGAAATGTGGTTGCCAAGGAATTTGACTTCTGATTGACCGAACGAGCATTTGGCTCTGTTGAGTCGGAGGCCATGCTCGTAAATCCTGTGGAATACCAGCTTGAGGCGATCGATGTGTTCTTGAGGAGTTGTGGACCAGATTATGACATCGTCGACGTACACTCGCACCCCCTCGATGCCCTCCATCATTTGTTCCATTATGCGGTGAAATACCTCTGAGGCAGAGATGATGCCAAAAGGCATTCGGTTGTTGCAGTAGCGACCGAACGGGGTATTGAATGTGCACAGCTTGCGACTGGATGCTTCCAGCTGTATTTGCCAAAACCCCTTGGAGGCGTCCAGCTTCGTGAAGAATTTGGCATGAGCCATCTCGCTGGTTAACTCTTCTCGTTTAGGTATTGGGTAATGTTCCCTCATGATGTTGCGGTTTAGATCCTTAGGGTCGATGCAGATTCGAAGCTCCCCTGACGGCTTCTTGACGCAAACCATGGAGCTAACCCAGTCCGTGGGTTCCGTGACCTTTGATATGACGCCCTGGCCCTGGAGGTCCTGCAGCTGCTGCTTGAGGCGGTCTTTGAGGGGTGCCGGTACCTGACGTGGTGCGTGAACCACAGGGGTGCCGTTTGGTTTGAGCAGGATTTTGTATCGGTATGGGAGTGCACCCATACCTTCGAACACGTTTTGGTATTGTGCTATGATGTCATCAAGTTGAGCCTGGAAGGTTTCATCAGGTGAGGCCGTTGCCTGTGCGGAAGACATGGTGTGAACCCTCTGCACTAGGTTCAGGAGTTTGCAGGCCCGAGCACCGAGCAGGGAAGCTCTGTCAGGTCCAACGATTTCAAATCGAAGCGTCGCTTTCAATGACCTATTGGACACCCCAAGCTGGTATGAACCACTGGCAGCAATGGCATTGCCATTTTAGTCGAGGAGCTGGCAGGCCAGTGGAAGAATGCTTGGTTTGACGCGGATGCTGTCGAGGTCAGATTTTGAAATGAGGTTTGCTGAAGCGCCGGTGTCCAGCTTGAAATGGATGCAAGCCTTGTTAACTGTAAGGATAGCACACCACTCGTCGTCCGGATCAACACTCAAGATTGGGAGGTGTTTCACCACGGTAGCATTGTGGATAGCACAATGGCTTCACAGCTCCAGGGTCCCAGGTTCGATTCTGGCTTGGGTCACTGTCTGTGCGGAGTCGGCACATCCTTCCATTGTGTGCGTGGGTTTCCTCCGGGTACTCCGGTTTCCTCCCACAGTCCAAAGATGTGCAGGTTAAGTGGATTGGCCATGATAAATTGCCCTTAGTGTCCAAAATTGCCCTTAGTGTTGGGTGGGGTTACTGGGTTATGGGGATAGGGTGGAGGTGTTGACCTTGGGTAGGGTGCTCTTTCCAAGAGCCGGTGCAGACTTGATGGGCCGAATGGCCTCCTTCTGCACTGTAAATTCTATGATATATCTGAGAGAGGCAGCGCATGCTTAGTAATGATGCTCATCCGGAATGGGGATTTGAGGCCCTCAGCGTCAGGATCTGGTGGGCTTTGGGGTCAGAGTCTGCCACGGCCTGCTGTATCGAACAAATGCTTCTGCGCCGTGGCTGGGATCGCTGGATGCTGGGTAGTGGAGCAGATCTGCAAAGGGCTGCGTAGTTACCAAGCTTGCCACACTGGAGACGGCGTCGTGATTTTGCCGGACATTGCCACTTTAAATGGGCGGAGCCACAATTCAGACACATCATGACGCCGACGTCAGCGCGTTCCGTGGGCCAACACGCATGCGCAGTGTGGTCGAATGACATGCGCACCTGAGCAGGCTGGTCGTCGGTCTCGCTGTCTCCTTGGTCTTGGCGTGCATGAGCTGGAGCCCGGGAAAAGCGGGCAAAATGGCCACTCTCATCAAGACTCAGGCCCTGCATTTGTTTGATGGCCTACACCCGTTCTGCCTCATGGGGGTTTAGCTTTGCCGTTTCTGCCGCCCTGATGTGGGAGTACCAGTTGTTAGCGTGCTCGTGGAGAATGCACGTTTCGATGGCGATGGTGAGGGTGAGCTGCTTAACTTTCAGGAGCTGCTGGCGAAGGGAATCGGAGTGGACGCCGAAAATGATCTGATTCCGGATCATGGAATCAGTTGTTGAGTCATAGTTGCATGACTGCGCGAGGATGCGGAGATGGGTTAAAAAGGACTGAAAAGGTTCATCCTTACCCTGAAGCCTCTGCTGGAAAACGTACCATTCAAAGCTCTCATTCACTTCAATGTCGCAGCGACTGTTGAACTTCAGCAGGACTGTTTTAAATTTGGTCTTGTCTTCACCTTCAGCGAATGTGAGGGAGTTGTAGATGTGGGTAGCATGGTCACCGGCTGTAGAAAGGAAGAGTTCGATCTTCCTGGCATCTGATGTGGCCTCGTGGTCGGTGGCTTCAAGATAGAGCTGGAACTTCTGTTTGAAAACCTTCCAGTTTGCACCGAGGTTGCCGGCGATGCGGAGCTGCGGAGGAGGTCGGACGCTGTCCACGTTACCGGATGGTTGATCGCTGGTCAAAGCAGATTACCTCAAGGTGAGTCCGTCAATTCTCAACATCCAGACCTGGTACCATGATGTGTTGGGTAAGCTGGGTCTATGTGGACTGCGTTTGATGCAGTGCAGAGAGAGACAGGCTTCCAACACTTGATGAGATGCAACACGATTTTATTTAATATCTAACTATATTACATGCTTAACTGTGGGTTGACACTATGCTGACTTGACTGGAGACCTGAGGCTAGCCTGACCAGACTAACTGACTACCACATGGTGTATGTACTAGCTGCTGCTCACAAGCTCTGACTGTCTCAGAAGCTGGATCCCAAGAGAGCGGGAAAACTGATGCCCTCTGGCTTTATAGTGGTCATGTCCTGTCTGGTGATTGGCTGCTGTGTTCTGTGTGCTCACTCTGCCTGTCTGCACTCCATCATATACATAGATGTATATTATGACAACTTTGTATGGGTGGGGAAGATGCTGAGGGTGGGGAGGTCCCTGCTACAGAGGCAGCAGGGGGGGGGTTGGCGTTGCCAAACTTGCTTCATTATTATTGGGTAGCGAATGTGGACAAGGTGCGGCGGTGGTGGGAAGGAGCAGGGGTAGAGTGGGTTAGGATGGAGAAGGAATCTTGTAAGGGGTCTAGTTTGAGGGCTATGAGGGGGGTGGGGGGATGGATAGTGTATACAGGAGGTGGAGGGAAGTGGGGCTGGCCAAGGTGAGGGATTTGTATTTGGAGGATGAGTTCGCCAGCCTGGCGGAGCTAAGGGAGAGGGTAGAGCTGCCGAGGGGTAGTGAGTTCAGGTATCTACAGTAAGAAGTCTTACAACACCAGGTTAAAGTCCAACAGGTTTGTTTCAAACACAAGCTTTCAGAGCACTGCTCCTTCCTCAGAAAGCTGCGCTCCGAAAGCTTGTGTTTGAAACAAACCTGTTGGACTTTAACCTGGTGTTCTAAGACTTCTTACTGTGCTCACCCCAATCCAACGCCAGCATCTCCACATCATAGGTATCTACAGGTTAGGGACTGCGCAAAAGTTCTGGAGGGGGTTCCCTAGATTGCTGGGATACACCCTGCTGGAATGACTGTTGCTTCCGTATGTGGAAGGGGAGGGAAGAATTGGGGATATATATAAGTGGCTGACGGAGCAGGGAGGTGAGCGGGTGGTGAAGATCAAAGAGAAATGGGAAGCGGAGTTGGGAATGGAGATCAATTGGGGAGTATGGAGTGAGACACTGCAAAGGGTAAACGGAACCTCCTCTAGTGCAAGGATGAGCCTGATACGGTTTAAGGTGGTGCACAGGATGCATTTGACTCGGGCGAGAATAAGTGAGCTCTTTAGGTAGCAGATGAGTGTAAGAGGTGTGGGCGGAGGCCAGCGAATCATGCGCACATGTTTTGGAAAAATTGGGAAGATTCTAGGCGGGAGTGTTCGTGGTCTTAGCCAGGATAGTGGAGGAGGGAGTGGACCCGGACCCTTTGGTGGCGATATTTGGGGTTTCAGAAAGTCGGAGCTCATGGAGAGGAGGAAGGTCGATGTCTTGGCCTTCGCCTCTCTGATTGCACGGCGGTGAATTTTGCTGGAGTGGCGGTCGGCATCGCCACCGGGGGTAGCAGCATGGTTGGGTGACCTGTATAACTTCCTGCGGTTGGAGAAGATAAAGTATGAGTTACGGGGCTCAGCAGGGGAGTTAGAGAAAAGGTGGGGGATGTTTGTGACCGTGTTTGAGGAGCTGTTCATCACAAGGGGGTGGGGGGGGGGTGATGGGGAGGGGGTGAAAAAGGAGAAAATTCTGTACAAACTGTATAGTTGATTGTTGGGAAGAATGTTTCCCGGGGTGTTTATTTGCTGCAACCTACTTTGCTCCAAGTTTGAATAAAATGAGTTTAATAAAAAAAATTTTTTAAACGCTTTTGAATGTCCTGAGGTTGTGAAAGGCACCCCAAAAATGAAACTATTGCTTCTTCTAATGGGCGATCTCACTTAACTAGCCTGCAGGATACTGGGGGCAAAACAATACATTAGTGTGCAAAGTGAGCTCTGTTCTGAGGCTGAACCACATTGTTGGAGTGGAGAGAGCTTTACTCTGCATCAGCTGTGGGGCCTGGGTTTTGCTGAATTTGTTGTGAGCCTCAGGCCAGGCTCACTTCAGCAACCACATCCAGTTAATGTGTCAGGGAAACTGCAGGCCCAATCAATGGTCCGCAGCGATGTCTGGCTGGCAGCCCCCAAGGGACAGGTGGGTGCTGCCGATGTAGGTATGCATGATGTGGAGATGCAGGCGTTGTACTGGGGTGGGCACAGTAAGGAGTCTTAGAACAACAGGTTAAAGTCCAACAAGTTCATTTGGAATCACTAGCTTTCGGAGCGCAGCTCCTTCATCAGGTGAGTGAAGAGGTAGGTTACACAGAGCATACAAAGATAAAGCCAATGATGCAAGATGATAGTTTAAATCCGAGTCTTTGCAGGTAATTAGGTCTTTACAGGTGCAGATGGTGCGACTGGAGAGAGGGATAATCACAGGTTAAAGAGATGTGAAATGTCTCAAACCAGGACAGTTGGTATGAGAACACGAGGGAAGGTCAAGATGAAGAATTATAAAGATTTAGTGAGCCCACCGTTTTACAGTCATTAAAATGAAGGTTGAATCCCTCTGCAGGATGCCCTGGGATTTGAACTTGCAGCACCCACACTTCCCCAGGATGAAGTGATGACGGGGCTGGGGAGTGGGGAGGGGGGGGGGGTCGGCATCAGGTGGATAGGATGAGGGATTTATAAAGGCTGATCCTCTGGTCTGTCACTGAGACGATGCCTCCAGGCACCTGAGGACTTTGGCCTCAGTAACGGATCCTTATCCTGTTCGGAGGATCCCAGCAGTGTCACCAGTTTGTCCCCAAGCGGGTCTAAATTGAATTTAACTGGCTACCTGTCACTGTCAGCAGGTAACAGGTACCAGTCAGATCCCGTCTGTGGCAAAATCACAGAGGTGGAATCATATCAAGAAGCCATCCTGACATGACGTTTTCCAACAGTGCTGCCTGCAAACCAGTCTCTGGATGACTGGAAACATTCAGCCCTGCAAGTCTGAAATGGGCAAAATTCCTTTCTCTAGCACCTCTGTGAGCCATGTCACAATTGTGGAAGAAAATAAACTCTACTCAAGTTAGACTAAAGCACATTTGAGAGGGAGACTTTATTTGTGTCAACTGGGTTACTCCAGAGCCAGGATACTGACATCAGACACAAAGGCCAAAGAATTAGAGAAAACAGGCATGGGGATAGTGAGGCACGATTGCCCAGCACACGCTGCTGCTGATGCAGGCAGCATGCAGATTTTGTGCGGCTAGCCAATTTAAATGAATGTAGCAAGGTCTAAGCGTGGTCAGAGACTGTTGGTGAGCAGAGAATTGGGGTCGCATTCATTGGAATTGCAGGCAAATGAGCTGATCACGGATATTCTGGCTGGAAACAGGCCTTTCCTCCTTTCCTCATCCCCCCCCCCCCCCCCCCCTTTCTCCTGCTTAGCAGCCTGCCATATGTCTGGTAGCAAAGAATGTGCGCTCATGATGGTGAAATAGCATATGGTACAGCAGACCATGGCAAATCCAGGAATGTGCTCAGGCAAGTACTGCTGAGCTCTCCCTGAGCAGCCCAGCCAGCAGAAGTTTGCTCAGCAGCCCAATGGTCATTTTGATGGCATTCTGTGTGGCAGAACAGCTTCTGCTACAGGTGGAGCATCATTATCCAAAATACCTGGGGCCGAGTGTGTATCGGATTTCGGAATTTTTCAGATTTCGGAATATAATGTTCCAGGGGACGAGATATGTTTTTTACTGACCAAAAAACATTTTCAATGCAATAATCACAGTGATATAATTTGATGCACTAACGTTTTGGTCATGATGAGGTTTTGCCGCCAAAATAGCCCCAGCTAGGGCTTGTAACTGTCTGCGGTGTGTTGGGACCTGTGCAGCGTCTATGAACCTTCCCAGAGCTTTGTGAGATTTCCCTTGTGTGTCACATCGGGGCTCGCAAAAAAGTGTGAATTTTGGAACCTTTTGAATTTCGGAGAGGGGTTGCTCAACCTGTGTATGATTGCTGCCCAGACACGGCCCAGCTGATAGGTCTTGCCGCGGCTGATTGTACAATGGACTGGCACAGAGTTAAGACAACATGACTCTGTTGCCAGGATTCGGAGGAATGAACTGCAAGAATCTCTCAGCATGGTCACACAGTTGAGCACTGAAGGAGTGGAACCATTTGCACTTGTGGTCCATCTTGCCAATCCAAGCGCTTGTGGTCAAATGCACTCTGTACCATCAGGAATCCTGCTCTGCTATTGAAGCCATATTTTCAGTCTGTTGCTTCTCTGTGGAAAGACACAATGCCACATATTCTCCTCTCTGCATACAGAGCACTGGTGCGTTTTTTGATGACGATAAAGTGTGAGGTGTTTGAGATGTTGTCTGCTTCAGCCTGGAAGCAGCCCAATGCAAAGAAGTTGAAGAGTACTGTCATTTTTACAAACACTGGCAATGGCTCCACATCGGTCTCTGAGGCTGCAGTGTAACAAGTGGGAGATTCCACAGTAAAACTGATACCACACGCTCACTGGATGGAATTTAGTATAGGTAATGTGGGTTCAATCCACCATTTGGAGAACCAGTCGAGAATCTGTGTCACCTCTCCAAGGGATGGCCTAAGCTATTTAAGCGCACTTCGTCTCCCACAGAATTAAGTCCCCCCCAGCAGACTGGAAATCCCATTCCCAATCAGAGCCCAGCAGACCTACGTCACAGGCAGCGCCACCAGGCCTGATGGCCATTGCCGGTAATGCACTGAGGGCCACACAAAGCATTATCGCTGGATCCGTGGAAACAGGTGAATGGGTCAGAGAGAGGGGAGTCACTGGACAGGGGAGGAACGGAGGGGTGAGTGGATGTAAAAGTAGGGGAGGGCGGATCTCTGTGGGCACCCTCTCTTTTTGATGCTGGGTCTCTTGATCGGGCACTAAGTTCCTTTGAAAGAGGGATCCCCTGTGAGTCTGCTGTCTAACCTGACCGGGCAAGCTGGGAAGCCTTCGAGAGCCAGCAGACACACATGTGGAGAATTCATGAGCCACCACTAAATTCTGATGGGCTCAGGAATAATGGCCTTTCAGTGGATAAATAATGAGCTGAATTAGCCAGCAGGCTGGTTCCCCACCTTGTCCCATTCCCGCTGCTGACTATACAGGAGTCAGTTTTCCCACCAATGGGAGGAAGTGCCTGGCCTTCCCCCATTATTATTCAGGCCTGGTTATCACCTAGCCCACTCCAGTTAAATCCCAGTCACGATTTCTCACTGAGGTTGAAATAGGAGAAATGATCCCTGTGTGGCAATGATCCCTGTGTGGCAATGACCCCTGTGTGGCGATGACCCCCTCACAAGAGCCCTTCTCCCCTCCTCTCTCTCCAAGAAACTTGAGCTCCTTGTGCCACCATGCCACATTCTCCCTAGTCATGCTGCAGCCCAATGAAGATAGAAACCACAAAACCTGTGACTCGGAGAAACTGCTGTGCGCAGAACGTTTGAAGTGGACCATGGACCACACCACTGCCTGTCGACTTCCCAAACATTTAAGTAGCAAGATAAGCTGCCAAACACTTTAACCAATTTAGCAATAGCCAGCAGATCTTAACATCCACACTAATGACCTACCCAAAATGATGGCGTAGATGTCGCTTTGGACCCAAATGGGCACCAGTAGTGCTAAAAATACAAACAATACTACACAATCAAATTGTGGATATGCCTTCTCTTTTATAGGGATTCTAATGTCGGTACAATGTGGATTACCAAAAGCAGTGGTGACTGGATAGCCACCAGCAGCAGGAATCTGGGCCATTTGTCCCTCTAACTGAAGCCTGCCCTAACTGAAAGCAGCAAACACAGCACAGACCCAGGAGTTTCCTCTTTTGCATGGCTTATTGACTCACCGGATTAAATACTTGTTTTGACTTGCTAATTTTATTTGAATGTTGATACATATAGTGTTGCTTTACAGATATTCTGGACTTTCTTCTTCATTACCTGCCGACGCTCCTAGATTTCAGGTGATCTGCTCTGATCCAGCTCAGACCAATATGTGATTGTGGGTGCATCAATGGTCAGCCAGGCATCACCTTCACTGTTCCTATAATCTAATCTATTGACTATATTTGATCAAGCCTTTAATGTTACAGGGACTTCAGGTGTTCATTTGATATAGGGTTTGCAATGTTTATTCTGGAATTTGAAAAAGGGAATAGGGCAGTGGTTAGCAGAGTTGCTTCACAGCTCCAGCGTCCCAGGTTTGATTCCCGGCTTGTCTTTGAGGAGTCTGCATGTTCTCCCCGTGTGTGTGTGGGTTTCCTCCGGGTGCTCCGGTTTCCTCCCACAGTTCAAAGATGTGTAGGTTAGGTGGATTGGACACGATAAATTGCCCTTTGTCCTTCGTGTCTATAGGTTAGGTGGGGTTACTGGGTTGCGGGGATAGGGTGAAGGCATAGGCTTAGGTGGGCTGCTCTTTCCGGGAGCCCGTGCAGACTTGATGGGCCGAGTGGCCTCCTTCTGCACTGTAAATTCTACGAAATAAAGCAGCTAATGATTTTCAGCAGATATTAAATTTAAATAATAACAGTTGAAAGATCAGTTGCAATTAAACTATCTCAAGAAGGCTTCAGTTGTTAATAAAATTACAAATGTTTGTGGCTCATCAAAGGAGTTCCCTGTGGAAAGTGGAGTCCATTTTAAACTCCTGAACTCATTAGTACTGATTAGAAGGACTGCATGATCTTATTTGGTCCTGTACTTTCCTATGTAATAAGAAACTACATGACTGTGAGCGCTCGCTCCTACAAATGCTGGCATTAGTTCCAATTTGACCTCAATAGCATTTCTTACAAATATACCCACAGAGATCTAAATTATTTTTCTAAGCAGAAATATTTAGCCATCTGGATAAGCAAAATCCACTTTTTATAAGACAAGAACTGGCAGGCCAGTGTATTTTGTTTTCGAAGTAACACTATAAAGCATTTAGTCCTTTACAAGATGCTAAATAAGGTATGGTTCCATGATCTCGGGCTCCGAGTGAATTGCTAATATTGCAGGAGCACGGTGGCAACTGGTTGGAACACTGTAGCCCTTATTCGCCACCCTGGACTCTCTATGAGTGCAGGTTTATGATGTATCTCTATTCAGCCACAAATCAATAACAGTGTAATGTTTTGGCTGGTAAAGGCTGGAATTATAGAAAGTACTTCATGAATTGAAGTTAAACAGCAAGAAAAGGAGCTGTGCTAATGTTGGGTTTGACTGCTTATCAATTGACTAAATAGATAGCAAATCCATCCCAATGAGCTTATTTGAGGCTGATTAGTTTTGCTATTCCTTACTCAGATGTCAAACAACTGCACTGATAAATTGCTTTGTAAGGCTCTATAAAAGGTGACTAATGTGCTGACATTGGGTGAGGCAATGACACTTTTGTCAGCACTTGGAATCATTTCTCCAGGTTTACTTCCTGCAGGATTTGTATGAGTTCGACACTGAAATCACACTGAATTGATGCAGATGTGTTGGCATGATTTGATTGAATAACAATGATGTCAGACCTTACACATCCTTTGGCTTCTCATTGGATTCATTTGTATTGCAACCAATGTTGGACTATTGGGAACAATATGAACTTTGTTAGAAGATTCGCAAAGGGCTGATTTTCCCATTGTCATTGTTTGGAGGCGAGCAAACGTTCTGCCCATGCGCATAGGTCTGCATTTGCAAAATTCGAGGGCGGGATTGTCCCTTTTGGGGACTAAGTCCCCAGGCCCGCCGGAAAACGGGCGAGAATCACTCCGGACGTTTTCCTCAAAAGTCCGGGGTGATTCTCTGTTTTCCAGAAGCTAGCAGGGCCCCGGCGTGCGTTCCACAGCTCTGGCTGCCGGTGGGGCCCTGCTGTCCAGACCGCGTGGCCCCGCATGCGCATAGCGGCCGCAAGCGGGTCCGTGCATGTGCGCGGCGGCCCACTTTGGTGCAGGCACCGCTGACATGGTGGAGCCACGCAACGGGCTCATGCGGAGTAAGGTAAGTCCACCACAGATTGCGATGGCCTGCCGATCGGTGGCCCCCGATCGTGGGGCTGGCCACTGCTGAGGCCCTTCCCCCGGAGTCAGATATCTCCGCCCCCCCCCCCACCAGGACCACCACCGTGGCCGCGGGTCCGAGCTCCCGCCGGGTGGTACCAGCTGTAAACCATGCCAGCGGGAATTCGGCCAGTCGACGCAGAATTGCTGCAGAAGCCTGTTCCAACGGACCTGACCTGCGCCCCGTCTACTGCGCGTGCGACTGGCGGATCCGCGGAGAATCGCGGAAGTGAAGTGCCATCATGCCGGATTTCTGGCGTGAACGGCTATTCACCGCCCCCACGCCGGGCACGATTCTGGTGCTGAGGGCCAGAGAATCCTGCCCCTACTATTTCTGAGCTATGGAACAAGCAGCCTATTGGGCCTCTAAGTATTGCTGGGAGGAACACAAACATCAGCGGCATTCATTTAGAACCTTTGGCTTTCTCTGAAAAGACTTTAAAGATATCCCATCATCATTATAAATGGCTTTCAGTTCTTTACTCTGCTAAGTGGTACAATGCAGGAATTAAGCGATTCTGATCACGAGGCCATTCACATTTTGTGATGTGCAATGGACACAGGGTTCTGATGATTGATCGTTGGAATGCAAAGAGATGTCATCACTGCCAGGTTGACTGGTGTGATAATTAGAATCAAGGGAGACGGCAAAGTATAGCAGACACTTGACTGGAGAGATAAGCACAGCAAGACAGACAAGGGAACCAGTTTAAGATAAAATCAAAAAAGAGAATGTAAGACAAATTAAAAGAAAAAAGGAGATAGGGGAGAACAATAAATGGCAGAAAAATTGAAAGGAAAGGAGAATGGTTGTACAAATACAATTAAAAGGGCCGAATTGTTGTAGGGCGAGATCTCCTAGCTCTTCACGCTGGAGGGATCTTCTTGTCCCAGCAACGGCTCACCCCCACTGCAGGTTTCCCGGTGGTGTGGAGTGGAATCAATGGGAAATCCCATTGATCGCGGCAGGAGCAGCAGATCCCGTCGCCGGCCAAGAACGGGCTGCCACCCGCTGCCGGGAAACACGCTACGGGGAGGCTAGAGGATATTATCCATAGTGTTGGAACTCCTGTTCAATTCTCAATCATGGCTAACATCTGCGGTTTACATGCTTCTGCTCTTTGAGTGAGAAACTGCAGTAATTGGATGGTTCTGCATAGTGTCAACATACTTATTGAGAGGAGAGCAGTGATGATCTAAATTGAGATCTGTTGAGTTACACCATGTCCCTGTCTGTCAACAGGGGACCATCAAAAATGCACGCAGAGAGAAGAAATCTCAGATATATGGGGAGTAAGTGTGAAATGGATGGTCAATAGCAACATAAGGATTGATGGCCATTAAAAATTAAATGTGAATCAAGTACAGAATTCAGAATGAATGGAGTATTGAAACACTTCTTGTGGAGCTTCAGCTACTGCAACAATACACTGAGTGATGAATTTTGATCTGTTGGTGGTGCATGACCATTAAAATTGGAGATACTTCATGCACGCCCATTTGTCCTCTTGTACTGGTATCAAAGGCTATGTGAACATCCCTGAGATTGTTGGATTAATTTCTAGCTCCCTAAACCAGTTATCCATCCTCGATATATATGTGTAAAAGAAAGTGACCAGCGTTCATGCCTTGACAATAAATGTACCGAGTGTGGGGAGTGTGTAAGTATGAATTATTTGTGCAGTCTTGCCAATAATTTCACACATTAAGGACACAACAAAAAAGGTTACAGCTGACAATAAACATGGACAGAAAAGAAAACCATTGTTCTTTTTTATATTACCTTTGTGAACATCCTTCAAAATAAGTTCATACTTTTCTGTGAACAAGGAGAAAGCAAAGTTGAGGGTGTGTTATTGGTATTTTGGTTTCTGAAATGATATTACCAAAATTACATCCATGCAAAGCAAGAATGCTCTGCAGACATTGCGTGGTAAAATCTCAGCCCCCTGAAATATCTTTGAGGACTGCGTACAATCAGCCAATGTAATGAGGCCTCAAGCGACCCAGGATAGGCAAGAGAATAAAAAAACTAATGGTCGAAATCAGCCAGCACGTGTCAAAGAGTCAGAATGGTTTGGGATTGTTATTTTAAAGCATTGATTTATAGTTAAGTCCAATGAGGTTAATTGTCTAGTCTATCATATCACCTACATAGCTGTCATGCTGTTACACCCAAATTTTAGCAGATACGATCAAAACGAGAAGAAATGCACAAAGGACGTATAACGCTCTCCACAAAAAAATTAAAAGCACACCTTGTCTAAAATAATAGATATGAAACTGAAATCGATCACTCTCATTTCTACTCAAAGTTGTGAATCTGTAGAAAAAGATTACAACAACTTCACTGCTCGGGACGAGTTGTCACTCAGGCTCAAATATTAACTTACCATATTGTGAGTGTATTTCTCAAAATGATCCTCAATGATTCTTGGCTTCAATGAACAAAAAGAAACAGAGGGTACAAACAAAGCAAACAGAAATGCTGAATCAATGGCAAAATAATAGGCTGCAATGACATCTAGGAAGAAAACAAGAATAACTGCAGGAATGGTAACAACTAAATAAGAACATAGGACATATTGGTAAAGATAATGAAATGAAGTTGAAGCATAAAACAGTAAACACTTCAGAATATACTGTATTATCTCCATACAACACTGTTCTGAACTACTGCTATTAACTACACTACTTCTAATTGTTTGCAGAATTTCAAGGATAATGATTAAACCCCACATCATTTTGGGCTTAGAATTGAACAAAACATGACTGCAAAGTTACAATAGGTAATAGAGAGCCCGAACCCAAATCACATCAATGTCAACATAAATTATAACACAGCAAGGTTACAATTGCAGTTCCCCGAATTCTCCTGGGTCTTAAATGACCTGGTCTGAGTTAGGTTGGTGCAAAATTAGTTTGGGTGTTGAGAGGTGGCTGCTATTTTCTTAGTTCTAGAAGATTGGACATTTATAGAAACTGGAAACATCAATTCATATTCTCTACTGTCATTTGACATTTTCCACTAAATTGGCTTGAGGTGGCCCTTGTGTGGCCTGATTTGGGTATTTTGAACAAAAGTAGTTATCTCGTATTACATGTCTGTTTAATTCTGGCGTAGTTTTGCTCATTGCTAGAACTAATGCTCCATATTTTAAGGATTCAGTGTTGCCAGCTGCTTGGATCCATTAGCCATCAAAGAGATTTTGATAGGTCTGAACCAGTGTGCAAGAATGGCATGCATAATGCAGTATCTCAACTCCAGAATGAATGGAACTGCAGTTCTTGGAAAAAAATGTCATTGCTTGCACCAAACACCTCACAATAGAGTCACCGGTGTCGGTTGTGATGCTGGGGATCTACAAACGTTTGGCTTGTCTTTCAAACAAAAGAAGTATATTAGAAAGCAGGGGTAAAAGCGGCCAAAAGCAATGGGAGCAAAATGCTTTTACTGAGTGGGAAAGGAGAAACAGGAGGAAAGGAGAGGGAGGTGGAATAAGGAGGGAAAGAGAGCCCTTAAACATAAAATATGTAGAGAGAAATATTTTTTTTGTTTCAAAATTTTGCTTCCCCCCCCCCCCCCCCCCCCAAGACCCTTCAAAATTGCGCAACTACCTTCAGGATCAACAAGCGTCTTCCAACTCAACTTTTCGTTTTCCCGAATGCAAAGCCACTTCCCCCTCCACCCCCCCTCCCTGTCCGACTCAGAAATCCAGCCCAATCATGGTGGGGGATAATTTTTCATTCACAGACATTTAAGTTGAAAACCTTCTGGCTTGTAAATTGTAGAAATTTTGTAGAAGGATGTGGACAGAGTTCTTTGTTTGCTATGCCAAATGAAAATCATAGACACATTCTAAATGAACATGCTTACAATTTCTGTCAAAGTATCAGAAGTAATTTTCATGAACGCTTTTACAATACCACTACACCTAATGGTCAATTCACCCGGCATAGGTTGGCCTTATCGGGAGCTCATCTTGAGAAATCACATTCATAATATTCTGTCCATTAATATGAATGCAGACAAAGTAACAGCCTGAATACTTTCAATTTCCTGAGACACATCTGGTTTCCACATCAGTCACCACCAAAGAACCACCTTAGGTCGACAAGACTATTAAAAAAAGAACTAACAGGGGTCTAGGTTTCATCTGAGGAAGTAAAGAATATAAAGGCAAGTGCTAAGATAAGCTAATATTAAACCTTAACAAGACATCAGTTTGATTAGTGTTCACTATTATGCTCTGCACTACAGGGAGGATAGTGCGGCTTTAGAGAGGGTACAATGCAAACATGCTACAATGCTGCCTGCTGTGTGGGAATACGAGAAAGAAGAATTATTGAAAAAATGGAGTCTTCAGCCATTTAGCCAACACAGGTTATGGGCTGATGTAAAATGGGCTGGATTCTCCGGTCTCCTAGCCGCGTGTTTCTTCCCGGCGCGCCGTTCGCTGGCGGCAGGATTCTATACTCCCGCCACTTGTCCAGGGGATTTCCCATTGAAGCCACACCATGCCACCCGCGGGCAGGAGTGTGCTGCCAGGGGGAACAGAAGAATCCCAATGGTCAGAGAATTCCAGCCAATTTGTTTTAAATTATGGGCGAACAGGACCGTACAGAGGTGAACTGCTCCCAGTATCTGAGGGGCCAAGAATAAGGGGGTCGTAGGCATGTGATTAAATGGAAGACGTTTAGAACCAAGGGTAGGAGAATCTTCTTTACACAGAGACTGTGAGACTGTAGGATTCACTTCAAGGGCTAGTGGTTAAGGCAGAAACTATGTCAACATTTAAGATAAGTTTAGATAGGTGGTTGAAGGAAAAGGGGGTGAAGCAGTAAGGGAAAGAGGGTGCACAGATATGATTAGAACTGTTTAGGCACATGGAGGGTCAACACTGACACAGACTGTTTGGCTCAAAGAACTTCTTTTCACGTTATAACTGGAGCAGAAGTCTGAGGTCTTTAAAAACATAAAGGTAACATATCCAAGACCTAAAACCTTTAGATCTGCTCAATAGTCTTGGAATTCAAAACATGTTGAATCAAAATTTGTTGCACCCACTTCTGAAATATGATTGTTATTGTTAAAAGTCAATTTTGTGGGGCCAATTTTACAAACTCATTTAGAAGCCTTGCCCACTCGGGGAACATAGTTGGAGATTACGGGTATGCCCCCCACTTGGCTGCGTCCAACTGATGGAAAATCGTGGGGAGTGTGGATGAAATATAGGTTTCTCAGTGAACAAGGAAAACACTAAGGACTGAAAGCATTATTATTGGTGAAAATAGTTGCTATTTAATTATGTAAAATTATTGGATATTGAAAATATTGGCATAATGTAAAAACTGTGGCACTAACTATTATATAAACAATAACAAAAAACATAGGGTAAGATTCTCTGGCCTCCCCACGCACGATGTGTTTCTTGGCGGCGGGAAGTGGCCCGCTGTTGGCCAGTGGCGGGATCTTCTGGTCCGCTATCAATGGGTTTCCCATTGAATCCACCCCGCTCTGCAGCGGGGGGTGCACTGTCAGACAGACCAGAAGATCTCGCTGGCGTGACCAGCCGGAAGTTCTCACCTAGTAACACATTGCAGCGAAATGTGCAACGCTGTTTAATTCAATAAACACAAAGCTACGAATCCAATTTGATTACTCGCCAAAGTTATGCTTGGTAATGTAAGTTCAAAAGATGAAAAAGTGATTTTTGTTGCCTTTTTCCTGCTCCAGTTACCTACCATTCCCTTCTGTATCTCCAGCAGATTGTGAAAGTCAGTTTGACTGAGGTACGAACAAAAGACAACTATGAAGAAGTACCTTTTTTTTAGCCTGGAGCAGCTCCTGGTAGGCACTGGAACGTATGAAACGAGGGTAGGAATCACTTTTCATCAGTTTGTAAATGTGCTCCTAAAAGAACAGGTTGGAAACATGAGCAGGCTACATTCTGCAAGTGCACCTAAAGTATAGTGTTTTCATGGTATAGTATCGTCTAAATATAGAGCTTTACTCTGCATCTGGCTTAACTACATCTGACCTGAGACCTCTTGGCACCAAATATCTGAAACGGGACATCTTTCTATACATAGATTCAAAAGTTTCTCTCCTCCATCCTCTTGGTACAGATTTCACGAAAGATTACAAAATCAGTCAAACTAATCTTCCATGCATTCCATGCAAATAAGTTGCGTTTTTACCAAAATTAAAAGTATGTGGCATGAGCATTGTGAGAATCTTTAAGCAAGACAGATTAAAAAATAAAGGTTGTGGGGGGGGGGACTGATATGATTGAGGGGCAGAAAGATCAGGTGAGTGAACCAGGTAAACCATTAATGACCTTCTTACAGCTTTGTTTCGTATTTTTAACTTGCAGCAGGAAAGTTTGGTCACCGTAGTTAGCTGTTGCATTTACATAAACAAAAGTAAAACTTGCTGCTCACACTGTAGGATTTGTGTTATATAGGCCCTATTTTTGTTCCTTCCACTTTTGATTAAGCATTCACTAAGTCCATGTATCAAGTTCCAACAACCAAGCCAATAGGTTAGCTTGGCAACTTTTCCTCAGATCTCTTGAGCTGGTTGCCTGAAACTTAACCCAAGGAGCAACTTGACATGGTTCACCATTTGATTGCCCTGGTGTGGGAAAAACAAAGGCGCTGGGCACTGAACCTATCATTCAATGGAATAGATTATCATTACAAGACTATGCCAAGCCTTCAGTTTAAATTTATTTTGTGTGGTATAGTTAGAATTGAAAAATAATTCCGTACATATTTCCAGAAATGCAAAAACAGAGATGTGCTTTTTATGTACAGTGTAGGTTATTACAATAGTTTCACTGCATGCATATTATATAAGTGCGCATACCCTATATCAATGTCGATATAAGATGCTTCTTTTTATTGGTATAATCTGCTCACCTGAGCATCTTCAAATGCATATCTTCCTGGGTCTTTCACATTTTGTGTGGTCTTATCATAGCTTTTGGAGTCCACGTTAATGGCACTGGGGGCTCCTGGAGCTAAAAACTCTTGCCAGATTTCTTGAACACGAGATGGCACCTCACGAATTGGCCTTTTTTTCAGATCCAGAACTGCTAACCAGAACCTGTTTGGATTCACAGGACAGTCCTTTTTCAGTGTCAAACAGGTTATTCCCACTAACTTAATATTAAAAGTTCAAAGGATTGCCATTCATCAAGAAGCAGGCGAAAGTCAAGGATAAAGTCAGGAGTTATGATCTAGAATACAATTTATTTTGCAAGACTGGAGGATAAACACCTGAAGCATTTGTACCATTTGGTACAGTCTGGTACACGGTATGACAATTATTTTTATACTGGTGGGATTTTGGAAAGATTTGGGACACTCAACAAATCAGAGCAGGTTAATGTGGACTGCACGGTTTCATTAAAATCCTCTGGAGTCTCACTAGATGTTTTGGAGGTCAGGGAGAAACTTCAGGAAAACTTAGGGTGGGATTCTCTGGCCTTGTCCTCCCGTCAACTGGAGAGTCCCGCCCAAGGTCAATGGACTTTTCCATTGTCTGTGTCTCACCTGTGGTGATCTTGCGGCGGGCGGGGCTGGAGAATCCAGCTCTTAGTTTTTGACAATTCCGCTCTCAGGCAGCTCCATTGTGGATCAAGCAGAATCCACAGTAGTCCAAACTGTACATGCTCTGTGGAAGTCTAAATAGTAATCCTCACCCCCTCAATTTGTGCCATTATGAAGAGGCATACAAGTGGTGGGAGGCGGTGGGTGAGGGGTGCACGGTGCAGGAAGAGACGCTCCAGCTTCTCCTGGTCTACAGGGAATGCTCCCCAAAACTGTCCTTATCATACCGCAGTGAGTTGATCTTGCAGCCACAGTTAAGCCTGTACAGGTTAAATCTGAGGTTTTCCGCTTCTATTCAGGAGGTCAACCCATCTTCTGGGAGCAGCTTTTCTACCCAATCCTATTGTTACGGGCAGGAGCAGGGAGCTAATTTCAATAACACTAATCTTCCTCTCACCACCCATCTGAACAGAATGATGTTTAAATTTGTTTCCCCCTTTACACGTGGTAGTGTATTTCCCCAGCCTCTTGAACAACAACACCTCCTCCACAATAATCCTCAATACGGGGGCCCTGCAAGACTGCGTACTTTTTAATTTATTTTTTATTTTTTATAAATTTAGAGTACCCAATTATTTTTTCCAATAAAGGGGCAATTTAACATGGCCAATCCACCTACCCTGCACATCTTTGGGGTGTGGGGGCGAAACCCACGCAGACACGGGGAGAATGTGCAAACTCCTCACAGACAGTGACCCGGGGGCGGGATTCGAACCCAGGTCCTCAGCGCCATAGGCAGCAATGCTAACCACTGTGCCACCGTGCTGCCCAAAGACTGTGTACCTAGCCCCCTACTATACTCCCTGTAAACACAACACTGCGTGCAAAATTTGGTTCCAACTACATCGACAAGTTTGCTGACGATACGACCATAGTGGGCCGGATCTCAAATAATGACGAGTCAGGAGGGAGATAGAGAACCTAGTGGAGTGGTGCAGCGACAACAATCTATCCCTCAATGTCAGCACAACTAAAGAGCTGGTCATTGACTTCAGGAAGCAAAGTACTGTACACACCCCTGTCAGAATCAATGGGGCCGAGGTAGAGATGGTTAGCAGCTTCAAATTCCTCGGGGTACACAAATCTGTCCTGGTCCACCCACATCGACGCTACCACCAAGAAAGCACAACAGCGCCTCTACTTCCTCAGGAAACTAGTGAAATTCAGCATGTCCACATTAGCTCTTACCAACTTTTGCAGATGCACCATATCTGGCTGCATCACAGCCTGGTATGGCAACTGCTCGGCCCAGGACCGCAAGAAACTTCAAAAAGTCCTGAACACAGCCCAGCCTATCACACAAACCTGCCTCCCATCCATTGACTCCATCTACACCTCCCGCAGCCTGGGGAAAGCGGGCAGCATAATCAAAGACCTCTCCCACACGGCTTACTCACTCTTACAACTTCTTTCATTGGGCAGGAGATACAAAAGTATGAGAACACGCACAAACAGACTCAAAAACAGCTTCTTTCCAGCTGTTACCAGACTGGTAAACGACCCTCTTATGGACTGACCTGACGAACACTACACCCATGTATGCTTCATCCGATGCCGGTGTTATGTATTTACATTGACTATCTTGTGTTGCCCTATTATGTATTTTCTTTTCTTTTCATGTACTTAATGATCTGTTGAGATGCTCGCAGAAAAATACTTTTCATTCTACCTCGGTACACGTGACAATAAACAAAATCCAATCCTCTCCATTTTTGTGTGATCCAATTTTCTAGTATTAATCCCACAGAAAAGATAGGATGAACTCAAGGGGTTAATTTATTTGCACACACTCAAAATGCGATAGGAAATTTGCCTCGTCGCCTCTTCACTTGGACAGTAAAGAGACGGATAGAGAAAAGTAGGATTTAGAGTACAGAACCCACTGAGAAAATAAATATTGGTTTATGTGGATTCCAGAGTCCAGAATCAAAGTTGCTGATGCACATCAGAGGAGCCCCCAGACGACGCCCACCAGGGGCATCGAAGGCCACGCGACGAGGTAAGTATCTGGCTGCCACCAACTCTGATGTGCATCCTGGGAACACACTTAGACGTAGCGGTAGAGCAATAAAGCAAAGCACGTCAAGGATGACTGAGAGGGCAGGGGGTAGGGGGTAGGTAAGGGTTGAGGGAGGGTGAGGGGGTGCTGGGGAGAGTGGAGCGGCACAATCGGGAGTATGCGGCATTGTTGGACACTTGTGAAACATTAAAAACCCTTCACCACAACCAGTATGATGCCTCTGTCACTTTCCTCCAAAGCCTTGGCCCATCTCTCCGGGCATGCGCCATGCCCCCGCCCCCTTCCTGGGCACACCAAGTGCCGGCGATGGGTGTGGGCAAGCACTCAGCAGACAAGGAGGTGTCAGACTATGGCATAAATTGAGGAGCACCAGCGCTCAGCTCTCTGCGGGTTATCATCACTCCCCCGGCCTTGACAGTGACCCACTGACAGTGCCGACACAGTCCCAGCACACTGGACCGATGTAACACAGACCCTGGGTTGTGAAATGGGGGCGGGAGGGGCCGGACCCTCGCTGCTGCCACCTGTCCTGCAGCCTCTGGGTGGTCCTCCGGTTCCTCCCCAGGATCGTCCTCCAGCCCCTGCTGGTATGGTGCCTCCTCATCACCCTCAACCTCATCCTCCTCCTCAGAGTTGGCTACATGATCCTCATCCCCTACCTCCAGAATGTTGCTCCACTAATGTGCCAGGTTGTTGAGTACACAGCAGACCACAAAGTGGCGACACTCTGGGGGGTGTACTGCAGGGCACGACCAGAGCAGTCAAGTCATCAAAGCCACATTTTGAGCAGTCCGATGCACCACTCAATGACAGCACGAGTGGCCACATGGGCCGCGTTATATCTGGCCTCCGCATCGTGCTCCAGCCTCCGTACTGGTGTCATTAGCCAGGTCCTTGGCGGGTACCCCTTCTCCCCCAGGAGCCAACCAGCCATTCTAGCCGGGTTGTCTTCAAAGTGGCCCGGATGTCTGAGTGCCCCCCCCTCCCCCCAGAAGACCATCCCATCTCCTACCATGGCTGCCTACCCCTGCCACGGGTTCACCCTCCTCCGAGGGCTGAGGCAGCAAGCCCAGTGCCCTTGGGCTCTTTACCTGTGAGCGAAGATGGCTACTCACCTCCTCGGTTCCCTACTGAAGCCCTTTCGACAGGTTCAGGTTTTTAAAAAAGTATACTAATCACCACCAGCATGACCACTTGCTGGGGAGGCCGCTGGATCACGGGAGACCATTGGATGTGGGGTGGCGACCGTTAATTGTATGGAAATAGGGCTAGAGTGGTGATTATTGGCTTCTTGCCACGCTACATCGGTATCCTGATTTTGCCAATGGGAGTGGGCCAGGTGAATCGCAACAGTTTGGCACCTGGCCTGGTTCTCGTTTTTGGCCTCTCCCGCTATTCACCAGCCTCATCACGCTCTCGAAACGAGGCCAGAGAATTGCACCCTCAATCAACTGATCTGTAATTAAAAGGGGTGCTGACTCTGCAACCACCCTTTAGAGCCTCCAGCTCACATCCACACTCTTAATAAAACGCTGAAATATAATTCTACAGATCAGTTACTTTTCTTAATTTCCCTCAGAATCCTTGGATATACATTGTCAGGTTTCAGCACTGTTTTTTTTTTAAGCTTCTTTAACTTCACTAATATTTCCTTTTATTTGTTATGAATCCCAACATGTTCTCAGCCAATTATGAATTCACCTTATTCCCAATCCCTTCGCAGTCAATTTTAATTTATCCACTACTAACTCATTATTCTATTTTCTCAGGAATTCCACCTCACATTTAACATCTGTGTTTTTACTGTGTGCACACTTGGTCAGCAAGACACCCCAGTGGGACTATCAAATCAGGAGATTACCCCTTTGAAAATACCAGAATTATTGATGCCGCTCGATAGCAAGAAGGCTCTCAATGAGGCTCTTGATAACCCACCTCCACCATTTAAGTCACGTAAAAGGTCAGTGATACAAGAACAATTGTTCAGCATTCACGCTAAAAACAATCCAGCTCAGGTAAATTTTGACTTGCACTTTCAGAAAATGTGCATGTTTTACGACCGATATTTCAATATATACTCGGCCAATTGTCAACGTGGCGACCTGAGTGTGCAGTCGAAACTTTAGCAGCGGTTTTAATGTCTGTTTGCTAACCTGTGCATGGGAAGAATTCTGCCACTTGGAAATTTCCTATACGTACCGTAGGTTTTCAGAGCTGAATTCAGACTCCACAAACTTAAGAAACTGTTCCCTCCCTACAGGATCTTTCAAAACTTCATCGATGCAAAAGCCCCATCGCTTTACTCTCTGTGCATATGGTTCTTTACTGAAAACACAAAGGATGAAACATTTTATGAGCCAGTAACAGTAACAACAGGTTCCACTGGTGTATACAGACCATACTAACATAATATGTATCACACTGTAGCATCTCAGTGAAATTCAGTCAATAAATTCCTTTGGAATAAGACTTGTTACGTTGTCAAATGCTATAACCGTTCTGCAGCAGAAATGCCCCACAGATAGCAAAGAATGATCAAGTCCTGACTTATTTCTTACAGTGGTAATCAATACTAGATGACCAAACATACTGTGACTTGCTATTTTGATCTAATGGATAAAAGTTTACCACAAGTAAAACTCTGGCCAGAATTCTCCGGCCGTTACGATTCGCTTTTCCCGCCAGCAGCACGCCTATTCCCCGTGGGTTTCCCAGCGCCGTGGGGCGGCTTCAATGGGAAATCCATTTGACAAGTGGCGGGAGTGTAGAATCCCGCCGTCGAGAAACACTCGACTGGGGGATAGGAGAATCCAGCCCTCTATGTAATTACATATAGAGTGACACCATTTTGTATTCCTTTCAGTGATATGATTAGTCAATCCACTTCCTGTGAATGGAAGAGAAAGAAGATTAACAAGTTAACAATCATAAAATCACAGAATTTTATAGCATAGAAGGAGGCCATTTTCAGAAAGAGCTACCCAGTTGGACTCATTCCTCTTGCCTTTCCCCAAATCTATCTAAATATTTATTTTTCAAATATTTATTTATTTCTCTGTTATGGATTCAGTTTCCTTGCTTCCGCTAGGGCATGTTTAACAGCTCTATGTAGCAAGAGTTACCCTAAATAATTTTTCTTTTTGTTTGGTGATGATCTTCAATAAATGTCGTCTCCACATCATGACTACCATCGACACCGCAAACTGCCGGCTCAAAGTGGAGAGGATCTCCCGGAAGATCGTGCATATAGACACTGACATTAAGTTCTGACTTTGTCGATATAAATGTTTCTGGAACATACCTCTTCATTCACCTGAGGAAGGAGCAGTGCTCCGAAAGCTCGTGTTTGAAACAAACCTGTTGGACTTTAACCTGGTGTCGTAAAACTTCTTACTGTGCTCACCCCAGTCCAACACCGGCATCTCCACATCATGGTGTTAAAGAAAGAGACCCAAAAGCTTACCAGCCTGGGACACGACACGAACATATGGGTGTGATTGGTTGGCCCCCCGAGAACATTACTCACGCTTATCTTCCACCCCCGGAAAAAAAAAACACTCATCCTGGCCTTAGTCACATGAGCCCTGTGCACCACCTTAAGCTGGATCGGGCTGAGCCGTGCACAGGAGGACATGGAGTTTACCCTGTAAAGGCCTCACTCCACACGTCCTTATCCACAATCGGTCTCAATCCCTCTTCCCACTTTGCCCTCACCTTATCCACCGACTCCACTGATAAAATCTGCCCATAAATGCCTGAAATACTCTCCCCACTGGACCCTGATGATTGAATGCTCACCAGCAGGGAGTATAATGGTGTGAGAGGAAAAAATGGATAGGCCTGATGCACAAAATTGTGAGTCTGAAGGTACCAGAACCGGTTTGTCCCAGAGAGTCAAAATTTTACTGACAGTTCCTCCACACAAGTAAACTGTCCTTCCATGAACAAGTCCTCCAATCTCTCAAGGCCCTTCCCTCCCACAACCTAAATGTCGAGTCTAAACTCAATGGCGCAAATAGGAAATAGCAATTACATAGATCTAAGCCTAGAGCAGCACGGCGGTGCAGTGGGTTAGCACTGCTGCCTCACAGCGTTGAGGCCCCAGGTTCAATCCCGGCTCTGGGTCACTGTCCGTGTGGAGTTTGCACATTCTCCCTGTGTTTACGTGGGTTTCGCCCCACAACCCAAAAGATGTGCAGGGTAGGTGGACTGGCCACGCTAAATTGCCCCTTAATTGGAAAAAATGAATTGGGTACTCTAAATTTATATATAAAAATAAATAAATAAAATACTGCCTAAATTGCTTCCATATCCGAAGGGCAGACATCACCACTGGGTTGGACGAATTACTCACAGTGAAAACAGCAACAGGGCCATAACCAATGCACCTAAGCTGGAACCCTACACAAACTTTCCTCCATCTGTATCCAATATAGAGCTTGGATCACTGAGCCATCCCAACACCTTCTCAATATTCCCGTACCAGCCTCCCCGGACAGGTGCCGGAATGTGGCGACTAGGGGCTTTTCACAGTAACTTCATTGAAGCCTACTCGTGACAATAAGCGATTTTCATTTCATTTCATTTAATTCATTCATATTGGCCACCCATTAGTAGAAAAGCAAATTGGGCAACGCTGGACCCACATGATGGCCTATCCCTCTGAAGAACTACTCTATGTATCCTTGGGGTCTTACCTGCCCATAAAAAGGAGGCAACAAACTTTATTACCCCTAATAAAAAAAGGATTTAGGGAGAAAAGTAGTGAAACACTGAAAATGAAATAAAAAACTAGGGAGGATATTCGTTTTAGTAGCCTGGACCATGCCCTCCAAGGACAGGGGAAGGTTCTCCCACTTTTTCAAATCAGACTTAACCTTGCCCACCAGACTAGTGTCATTCAGCTTATGGAGCAGGGTCCAATCATGGGCCCCCAGATGCCCAAATAATGAAAGCTAGATCTGACAAGCTAAAAAGATAGCACCCCCAGATTGGCACCCCTCCCGGAGAGTTAACTGCAAAGTATTTGCTTTTTTCCAGATTCAGCTTATACCCTGAGAAGGAGCCAAAGCTCGTCAGTAGCTTCATTATTTCATCCGTAGTGGAGACTGAATCCGTAACATAACATCCACATATAAAGGCACCCTATTGTCCCTCTGCCCTCCCTTCTTTTTCCCCTCCACTTTCCAGAGGATCTCAGCTCAATAGCCAAAGGTTCAAACACTAGGGCAAACAGGAGCGGAGGCAATGGTTACCCATGCCTACTACCTCTATTCAATAAAAAGTGTCCCGAGCTCAAGGTATTATTACCACACTTGCCATGGGGCGCCTTATACAATAACCGGACCTAAGAAATTAACCTTTGCCCCAGACCGAACCTCCCCAGAATCTCAATAAGATACCACCATATCCACCCCACAAATGCCTGCTCGGCAACTGTAGATACGATCACCTCTGGCTCAGGCGTGGAAGAGAGGGAAAGAACCACATTCAGCAGCCTACCTGTATTGGCCGACAACTGCCGACACCTACCAAAGCTGGTCTGGTCTTCCTCAATCACCTCCTGAAGGCAGGGTTCCAATCGTAAAGCCAACAGAACCTTAGCAAGCGATTTGACGTCAGCATTCAATAATGATATGGGCCGATACTACCCACATACTGTGGGCTCCTTATCCTCCTTTAATATAAGAAAAATAGAGGCCTGCAAAAGTGTGACGGGAAGAGACCTCCGGGACAAGGAGCCATTAAACATGTCCACCGTCAATGGAATCAGTTGGTCCGCAAACTTCTTATAAAACTCATTGGGAAACTCATCAAGGCCAGTAGCTTTGCTGGTTTGCATCAATTAAATACCATTGAGTATCTTATCTGCGCTTAACGGAGCCTCCAACTCCTTCTGCCTCTATCAACCACTGGAAAGGACAATCCGTCCAAGAACCTCAACCTGTCCGAACTCTCCTCCAGGGGCTCTGACCTGTAAAGATTTTTATGGAATTTCACATTGACCAGATAAGACCAAACTGCCGCTCGAATCCCCAACCTGTATGATCTCCCAGGAAGCCATCTGCTGCCTCAGCTGGCGGGTCAAAATATAACTGTCCCTCCCCCCCATACTCGTAAAACAACCCTCTTGAGCGCCGCAGCTGACTCACCGCCTTGTCCGTGGACAGCAGCTCAAACTGCATCTGCAGCTGCTTCCTGCTTGTCAGCAGCTCCTGGTGCTCCACCTCAAGAATAGCATCCACCAGCCTCTGCCGCTCCGTCCTAACTGCCCTATCCTTCTGTGCTTTGTAGGAGATTATTTCCCCTCTGATAACCACTTTGAGGGCTTCCCGCAATGTGGAGGGCGAGACAGATTCATTTTTATTGAACCTAATGTATTCTTCAATGGCGATAACAATGCGTCCACAAAATTCCTTATTCGCTCGCAGAGAAGCATCCAACCTCCATGGTGGGCGTTAATCAGGACCCGATTCCAGAATCAAGTCCACAAAGTGCGGAGCATGGTCGGAGATTACTATGGCCAAAAACTCTGCCTTCCTCACCCCAGGGAGAAGAAACCTGAATGATAACTGCTCGTGATGGTTCATTCCTTTCAATGGGGCTCCTGTTTGAGTGTCCGATGGGCCCTATCTAGCTCCGGAAGGGTCGCAAGTCTACCACCCCCCATCATCTTCCCAAACATCTGCAAGAAGTACACAGTCGGATTCAAGCCCTCCAACCCCTCGGGCAGCCCCATGACTCTTGAGGTTCTGCCTCCCCGAACGATTCTTGCGACCATTGACTTTACCACTCAACCTCTTGGTCTCATCAGCTACCATGGCCATCTCAACATGCCTCAACTGAGCCTTCTCCCTCCAACACCTCGCCATGTTCCTTCACCGTCTCAGCAGTCTTCTCCAAACTCGACCGGACGGGCCCAGGGCCTCCCCGACTTTCGAAGGCTCTCATACATCGCCTTCCACTGTTTTTAAAATTGCTCGTCAAATTCCTTCGACAGCACACCGGCAAGCATATCGTCGTTACTGCGGCGGCCATTGTTGCAGAAGCAGCCTCTGCCATTTTCTCCACAGAGGAGCTACACAGAGCCTCAGAGGCCATTGAAGAATTACCACATGCAGGTTTCTTACCACCCTTTTTCGGCATTTCTGTGATGAAGGTATATTGTATCTCCAAATTGGTTAATTTTGCATTGGTAATCCGCCCCAAAAAACGGGCAAAAGGTGCTTCAAAACAAGTGTCCTGGCCGGAGCTACCTTGTGTGCGACTTCCTCTCACATGTCGCCACTGGAAGGACCCACCCCCCTGTAGTTATAGCTTCTCATGCTGGGCACTTTGGCATCATGAGAGGCAGAGGGTCACTTCCACGAGGCCAGAGAACCTGTGTGGTTTAATGTGACCGAATTCCAGAATACTGGGAGGTAAGAGGTCTGAGGTTTGATAAAGGGACCAAAGCAACCTAGTTCCAACTCGTAGTGCACACTGGAAAACATACAAATTTTAAACAAATGACTTGGCCCAATGACGGACGCTGTCAATATTTTAATGCCATAAATATTATCCCTCAAACACCTTTATAATTTCCTCAGCAAGAGAAATATAACTTATTCATAAAATTGTGTGTGTGTGCATTTGAACAATCAACAATCTTGCACTTTCTACATGACTGTCAATAACTACTGAACAAACTCACGGTACTGGCGAAGCATATTGTCCCATTTAACATCTGCTTCTTGCTACCATGCATTTCAATGGCTTTGAATAGATTTGAAGCTTTAAAAATAATTTTGGTTTTAGGTATGGTTTGAGCAAGTACAAAATCAGTTGTGATTAAGGATTGATTGGGGACACATTAATAATTTAGTATTTGAATCTTCAGTTGAAGACCCAGCAACATTGCACAAGGCATAGACTCCAAGGGAACAGATTAGGGATAGATAGAATTATAGAGGCAAACATTCATCTTCTCCGAGATGATACAAGATCTCTTGTATTAAATGGGTTTTCAGCAAGAGGCCTCGCTAGTCTGATATTTCCTCATTGTAAACTGAGGTTATACGGTCGATTGGCATATAGCCCACAGATTTCTTATCTGCCTATTAGTGTAACTATGCAACTGCATTATTGCTGCAATTAGAAATTCTCTCTTATCTCACAATCTATTTGAAATTAAAGCAGGAGAGGTAAATAATCGGTATATTGGAATCGGAATATCTGAATTTATCTGAACACACATTCCAACCAGACACTCAATGAGACAATTGTGGATCTCAAGGAGACTTTGGAGTCTTCTCCACAAGATCAAACATTTCTCCATTCCACGGCAGCACAAAATGTTTTGTTCGTTTTCTTCCCAACATTACAATTTGGGGAAACTAAAGAATCCCTGATACATTTTTGATCCTATTCCATTACTCTGTAAAACATGCATTTCATAGAATTCAATTTCTCAGCTGTATATTAAAGGCTAAAAAGCACGTTATTTGTTTTGAAGTTGTAAGATTATTACGTCTCATGCAAAATAGAATTTTCAAGAAGACCGTGGTTTGAAATATTGCACACAAAATAATTAACTCAATACTCTGCAATAACAAAGCTTTGATTTGTTTCATACATTTTACACTAAATTGTTCAAGATGAATTGACAATTTGAGACCTGTGAACTCGCATATGCATCCACCATTTTGTTTGATCTAATCGCACGTATTAGCTGCATAGGTCCTGTGTAGCACTCTGTAGAAAGGCATTTAAGCAGCACTGGAAATGGAGGTCAGTTTCTATCTGTGGTGATTCACTGTTTGTCCTTTATTCACACATTTAAGGAGGTGGACACAGTGCAATTTAGGATTATGCAGGCAGAGAGGGAATGGATGGCCACCAGGAAGTCTAGGGGGACCAGGCAGGTAGTGCAAAAGTCCTCTGAGTCTATTTAGCTGATGAACCGGTTTTTGTTTTTAGATGCTGGTGAGGGAGATGGTTCTTCCAGAGGTGTGGAGCAGGAGCCAGGTTCAGGGCACCATGGCTGGATCAGGTGCATGGGCGGGAAGGAAGAAGAGTGGCAGAGAAATAGTGGTAGTGGATCCGACAGGTGTTTCTGTGGCTGTGGACATGACTCCAGATGGTATGTTGCCTCCCTGGTGTCAGGGTCAAGGATGTCACAGAGTGGCTGCACAACATTCTTAACTCAAGGTGAACAACTCAAGGTCATGGCTCACATTGGTACCATTGACATCGGTAGAAAGGAGAATGAGGTCCTGAAAGAAGATTTCTGGGAGCTAGGCAAGACATTAAAAAGGAAGCCCTCAGAGGTAGCAATCTGTGTGTGCCATGTGCTAGTAAGCATAGAAATTGGTGGCTGGAGAGATGGTGCAAGAGGGAAGGCTTCAGATTCCTGTAGTGCTAAGACCAGTTCTGGGGAAATGGGTCCTGTAATAAACGGGATGGTTTGCACTTTAATAGGGTGGGGACCAATAACCTTGTTGGGAGGTTTACTAGTGCTGCTGGGCAGGATTGAAACTAATTGGCAGGGTGGTGGGATATTGAGGGTAGACTCAGATGGGCATTATCAGAAATTAAATGTGTAATCTCCAGCGCGGGACCTACAGGTTGGGAATGCTGGTCTTCCCCGTGCTCCTTGCGGAGTACGAGCTCCCCCGCTAGGTGTGGGCTATCTCAATTACTCAGTGTATATAAGGACGGTCAGTAAGGCACTGACCAAGCAGGAATCCAGAAGGAGTCCACCAGGGAGTGCAATTAAAACATTTGTAAATAAAACTTTGTTCTTATTTTACCCGGTGTAGGCTGCCCATGTCCTTAATAAACTGGTGATGAGGCGTAAACTAGTTGAGCCACGTCCCCAATCTGGACCCAGGTTTGGATTTCTTTGATTTTCCATGCCTCTGTTTGGATGGTAAGATGCATTTGACACTGGTTTTGAAGACTGGAACCAATATACTGGACAAGTGCGTTATTTCTTCACGGAGAACAAGTACCAGGCTGTCATACTGTTGATGGCCTGTAGACTGCATACGTTCAGAATGATCCAGGGTCTCACGTACCCGGCGATGCCAGATACGCAAACATTCGACCAACTCGTGACACTTGTGGGGCAGCACTTTCTCCCGACCTTGTCTATAATCGTTCAAAGATATCAATTTAATGTGGTGGAGAGGTCCACCGGTGAGTCTGTCATCGGGTTTGTGTCGGCTACAGAAAACAGCTGAGTTTTGTGAGTATGGAACTGTTTTTGGCCAATATGCTCCTCAGTTGCTGGGTCTGCAGAATCAATAATATGGAAACTCAGACAAAGATTTTGGGTGAAGTCTTCCTAACCTTTTAACAGGTGCTGCAGATATTCGTGTCCCAAGAAAGCGCAGAATACAGTGTTCAAGAGATACAGGGGATAGAGGTGAACATTTTGGGGCATCACCCTCCACGTGGTATCCCTGTGGCCTGACTGGATACTGTTGCGACTCTGGCCTCCGGGTGAAGAGCTGGTCGCCGAGACGTGCAACATCTCCTGACTTGAATGAAGGCGATTCCGGCCCGGGGCGATGTGTGGTCGGCAGTCTAGGTGTACCCGCCACCCGTAGGAGGGCCATTGCTCCAGTCGCTTCGGTTGAGGTAGGCGTCAACCCCGGGGTTGGGGCCTTGCATTGCAATGACCCAGAAAGGACTGAGGATGAGGCTGTGATGCAGCTGAACGGTTTGGCAGCGCCCCGTGTGGCCCCAATTCATGGTCCGATACAAGTGAATGGTCATATGCTTCAAATGGAGCTAGATACAGCTCTAGCTTGTTTGGCCGTGATTGGCTACAGCAGCTGCAGTTGAATTGACAGCATATCCTCCAAGTGGAGGTTTGTGAGCAAATTCACGGAGGTTTTCCAGCCTGGTTCGTGTACCATAAGAGGGGCCGTGGCTAAAATCCAGGTGGACCCGGAAGCCCAGGCCTGATATTTACGTGCCTGCCGGGTTGCCTTCTCTACAGTAGAGAAGGTTCAGGCTCAACTTCGGCCATTTTGCAGCCTGTGCGCTTCGCTGATTTGCCAACGCTGGTGGTCCATAAGACATAGGAGCAGAATTAGGTGATTCAGCCCATCGGGTCTGCTCCACCATTCAGTCACAGCTGATATGTTTCTTATCCCCATTCTCCTGTCTTCTCCCCATTACTGCTGATCCCCCTATTAATCAAGTGCATCATCTGCACACCATAGTTCAATGATAGAGGAAGGTATGACCTTGGATCTGGCCTGCTGGTGGCAGAGGTTGAACAGATTCCCATTTGTTCAGTAGTTACCCTCCACTCCAGCGGGGAGCTTGCTGAGGGTGAGATGGAACATTGCAGCAAGAAAGATCGAGAAGAGCGTCGCTGCAGCGACACTGCCCATGATTCTAATTTATTTATTTATATCAGATATCCTGCCATAGAAACTGAAGAGAGTATTTACCCACTTTCTCCGCTGGCAGATGTAAGGAACCATAGCTGAATCTCCCCGCTCACCCACAGTCTGATCCAGTTTGACAGACTGGGTGTAGTACAGACAAGTTAACTTACTGCACCAATGAAGAATGCATAGAGGAAAAGTGTGAAGTTGGATCAAATGTGTACCAGCACAGCCATCTAAAAGTTTGTTCAAAGTTTAATGGAAAAGTGAAGGTATGCAATTATACATAATATACAACGTCAAAATATGCTGCTACTTTAACTGCTGACATTGTTCAAGAATAGATATGAGAATTTCTGCATTATAAACTGTGGAAATTAGTGAATGTGTCAAAAAATGTCCAAGTAGAAAAAGAAAAATACTTTAAAGACTGACCTTGCTTCGAGCTCCCAGAAGGAAATATCATCTGACATCCATGGGTTTGAGGGTTCAGGAGTTATAAGGAATGGGTCAAATTCCATATACTGTTCTGAGTACCCTATCAGACTAAAGACAAAATAGACAGTTTGTGAGACAAAAACATGCTCCAGATGTGATTTAACACCAAGGGCTATATTTTCGTTATGAGGGGCCAATTAGCTCTACTTTATGACAAATAAAAAATTCAAATCAAGATGGAGGCTGTATATATTTTTGCTTCTGGGGTTTGTGACATCTGAACATGGTAGCCTGAACAAAGAGCATTCTTAATCAGGAGGCACTTGCAGCAGTAAGCACCAAAATTACCACTCTTCACTTGTGAATGGTGAATATTTCATCCATCCAGCTCTGAACTGTGCAGAAATTTGAAAAAAGAAGGAAGTCAGAACATCTGCTTCCTAAGCTGGGGCATTAAGGTCACAATTGTCAGTATTATGGAATATATGCTTTTTTATTTGACATGGGATGGATGGCATTTATCTCACGCCTTGTACATTTTCAGAATGGCCGAAAAGACTGCACAGCCAATGAAGTTCTCTGAAATGCAATTAGTGTTGTAGTGCAGCCAAGTACACCAGCTGATCTATACTCAGCAAAGTCTCACATGGGCCGAATGACCATGCTTTAGGAAACACCAAGTCCTTGTGGATTGAGGGAGGCGGTGGCGTAGTGGTATTGTCACTGCACTAGTAAACCAGAAACCCAGGGTACTGCTCAAGGGACCTGGGTCCAAATCCCACCACTGCAGATGGTGAAATTTGAATTCTGGAATTAAAAGTCTAATGATGCCCACAAAACTGGTGCCGATTGTTGTAAAAAAAACCATATTGTTCACTAATGTCGTTTGGGGGAAGAAAATCTGCCATCCTTCCATAGTCTGGCCTACATGTGACTCCAGACCCACAGCAATATGGTTGACTCTTAACTACACCCTCAAGGGCAATAAATGCTGATCCAGCCAGCAATGCCTATGCCCAGTGATTAAAATGTTTTAAAAAAAGAAACAATTTTTGGTGCAGAATATTAGGTCGCACACTTGCAGACCTTCCTTGCTCTTCTTCAAATAAAGATGTGATAATTTACATCCACTGAATTTAATGTCTCATCCAAAAAAGAGCACCCTTCGACTGTGCAGCACTACCCCAGTACTGTACCTCAATGTCAATCTAAATGATATGTTCAAGTCCAGGACTGGGACTCGAATCCCAGAGGAATGATTCACAATTAAGGGTGCTACTGATACTAATGTGAAGTGTCATATAAGAGTTCCTTTAAGAAATGGGTGTTTAAGAAATGAAATGAAAATCGCTTATTGTCACGAGTAGGCTTCAATTAAGTTACTGTGAAAAGCCTCTAGTCGCCACATTCCGGCGCCTGTCCGGGGAGGCTGGTACGGGAATCGAACCGTGCTGCTGGCCTGCTTGGTCTGCTTTATAAGCCAGCGATTTAGCCTTGTGAGCTAAACCAGCCCCTAAATGCACCTTTAAGAAATTGGTGTTTATCAGTGATGTCAGAGAGTGGGTGGAGTTGGGCTGTCTGTCAGCTTTTTACTTTCATTTTAGGCTGTTTGCTGCAGAGTGTGTTTTAGTTTCGTTTTCAGAGCTGGATAACTGCAGTCACGGCTATAAGTCTATGAGTCTCTCTCTCTGGAATGTAAAAACTGCAAATCGATCCTTTGGTGATTTAAAACTATTAACTGCTCTCAGTAGTGACTTTAACCTGATGTGCTTCTGTTAAGTCTTATGGATGTTAAAAGTACAGCTTAAGGGTTGCTTAGTGTTGTATTCTTTGGGGGTTGCATTTGAATTAATGGTTGCGAAGATGTTCACGTGTATGTTTTAAAAAGGTTAACTTGAGTTTATAGAATAAACATTGTTTTGCTTTAAAAAATACTTTTTCATTTCTGCTGTACCACCCTGTAGAGTGGGCTGTGTGCTCCCCGTACCACAATCTATTAAAATTTGTGGTTCAGGTGAACCTCATGATACACTTTGGGGTTCTCTAAATTCTGGCCTATAATAAATTGGGGGATCGAGGGGGATAAAAGTCTATCAATTGGATTGGCTTCGTGAAGTTAAAGATAGTGAGGGGTGAGCATATTGTGGTTGCTTTTCAGGTGTGGTATTCTAGTTTCAGTAGGGAGTGTGTTGTGGACAATGGCTCTTTCAGAGGCTCAGAAGTTTTTGGGGGTGGAGACGGTCATACACAGTACCTTACGGACAGAGACTAAAAACAGACTGTTTGATTTGGAAAAAACATTGCAGTTAACATTACCTGACAAAATGCGAAAGGGTTATAGCGGTGGCAAAGCATTTAAAGTTGCCTGAGATACAGTCTGACTCATTGAAAATGGCAAAAATTCAGTTACAAATTAAACAAATGGAACATGAGAAAGAATTAAAGCAGCTTGAATACGAAAAAGAGGAGAAAGAAAGAGAGAGAGTGGAAAAGGAAAGAGAAAGAGATAGAGAGGACAAAGAAAAGGAGAGAGAAGAAAGGTGAAAAGAAAGAATAACCCTCGCAGAACAAAAAGAAAGAGAAAGGGAGATACAGATCAGGAAAAAAGATAAAGAGAGAGAGTTTGAACTTCAGAAAATGTCCATGAAACATGACAGTCAGTTAAAATTGACAGACGTAAAGGGAAACGTACAGTTGGATGACAGTGATGAGAATAGTGAGAAAGAGCGTCAAAGTCGAAGGCTTGGTGGGATCTATTTAAATATGTCCAAGCATTGCCAAGGTTTGATGAGAAGGAGGTTTAAGCCTTTTTCATTTCATTTGAGAAGGTATTAGCTTCATAAAATGGCCACAGGACATGTGGGTATTACTGATTCAAACAAAGCTGATAGGTAGGGCTAGTGAAGTGTTTGCATCACTACCGGAGGAGGTATCCGGGACGTATGAGGAGGTGTAAAAATCCATCTTAGGTGCATATGAACTAGTGCCTGAAGCCTGCAGACAAAGGTTTAGAAATTTAAGGAAAGAATTTTGTCAAACATACATGGAGTTTGTAAGGCTCAAACAGAGTAATGTTGATAGGTGGATAAGGGCTTTGAAAATAGACTAAACGTATGAAGCTCTCAGAGAAATTATACTTTTGGAGGAGTTAAAAAATTCAATTCCTGATGTAATGAGAACTCATGTGGAAGAACAGAAGGTTAAAACTGTGAGGTTAGCAGCAGAAATGGCAGATGATTATGAATTAGTTCATAAATCAAAGCTTGGTGTCTGACATCAGTTTCAGCCTGTGAGGGATAGAAACTGGGGACATGAGAAATACTCAAGTGATAAAGGTAAAGGTGATCTGATGGGAGATAATAAGGAGAGTGTACCTCAGACTAAAAAGGAAATCCAGGACAGTGGAAAAGAAATGAAAAATTTCAAATGTTTTCACTGTAATAAACTAGGCCATGTAAAGTCACAATGTTGGTGGTTGAAGAAAAGCACTGGGAAGGCTGTAAAACAGGATAAGACAGTGGGATTTGTTAAAGTGGTAAAGGAAAGCCCAAGTGAAGTGAAGGAGGTGCAAACGATTGTATAGCCTAATCAAGAGGTGATTGATAAGAAGGTGCCAGATCTCTTTAAAGAATTTACTTGTGTGGCTAAAGTTTACTCATGTGCATCAGGAGGAGCAGGTAAAGAAGTCACAATTTTAAGAAATACGGGAGCTAGTCAATCTTTAATGGTAAGAGATGAGAAGTTATGTAGTTTGGGAAGAATGTTGCCAGAAAAGGTGGTAATATGTGGAATTCAGGGTGAGAAGAGTAATGTTCCATTATATAAGGTAAGGTTGGAAAGTTCAGTGAAGAGTGGTGAAGTGGTAGGAGGAGTAATAGAGAAACTATCTTGTCCAGGAATACAGTTTATCTTGGGTAATTATATAGCCGGATCGCGGGTGGAAGTGATGCCTACTGTGGTTGCTAAGCCAGTGAAAAATCAGACAACTGAAGTGTTGAAGGACGAATATCCTGGGATTTTTCCGGATTGTGTGGTAACAAGGTCGCAATGTCACAGGTTAAGACAAGAGGAGGAATCAAAGAGTGAAGGTAAAGTTGAAGTGCAATTATCAGAAACGATTTTTGATCAGATGGTTGAAAACGAACAAGAACAGGTGGAGGATGAGGCGGATATTTTCAGTTCAGAAAAATTACCGGAGTTACAACAGAAAGATATAGAAATAAACCGGATGTATCAGAAAGCATACACAGAAGAGGAATCTGCGTGTATACCAGAGTGTTATTACCATAAAAGTGATGACTTGATAAGAAAATGGAGACCTTTACATATGCAGGTGGATGAAAAGTGGGCAGAAATTCATCAAGTAATATTGCCGGTAGGGTACAGAAAGGAGGTGTTGCGAGTTGCACATGAGGTACCAGTGGCAGGTCATTTGGGAATAAGGAAAACTCAAGCTAAAATCCAAAAACATTTTTATTGGCCTGGACTACATGAAGATGCACTTAAATTTTGTCAATCGTGTCACACATGTCAAGTGATAGGGAAACCTCAGGCAGTGATAAAACCAGTGCCCTTAATACCCATTCCAACATTTGAGGAACCTTTTACAAGGGTCCTAATTGATTGCGTAGGACCGCTTCCTAAAACAAAAAGTGGGAATTATAATGGATGTGTCTACTAGGTTTCCAGAGGCCATTCCAGTACATATTATTACAGCTAAAAAGATTGTGGAGGAGTTATTTAAATTCTTTACGAGATATGGACTACCCACAGAAATACAATCGGATCAAGGATCAAATTTTACCTCCAGGTTATTAAAAGAAGTTATAGATAGCTTAGGAATAAAACAATTTAAATCAACTGCATACCATCCAGAATCCCAGGGAGCGTTAGAAAGGTGGCATCAGACATTAAAGATAATATTCAGGACTTATTGTCAAGATTATCCAGAGGATTGGGATAAAGGAATTCCATTCGTACTGTTTGCAATTGGGGATGCACCTAATGAGTCAACCAAATTCAGTCCTTTTGTACCAATTTTTGGTCATGTGGTAAGAGGACCACTTAAATTGATTAAGGAAAAATTGGTGAGTGAGAAATCGGAAATTACGTGTCAAATTTTAGGGAATGATTAAATAGAGCAGGTGAGTTGACTAGACAACATTTAAATGTTGCACAAAATGTGATGAAATGGGTAGCAGACAAGAAAACCAAAGTTTGTAGTTTTGCCATTGGAGATAAAGTTTTTGTGTTGTTACCAGTGGTAGGTGAACCTTTAAAAACAAGGTTTTGTGGACCTTATAAGATTGAAAGTAAATTAAGTGAGGTGAATTATGTGGTACAAACACCAGATAGAAGACTCACCGAGTGTGCCATGTGAATATGCTTAAAAGGTACTTTGAAAGGGAAGGAGAGAAAAAGGAGGCGGTTTTAATGATTCTAACTCAAAGTGACAAACCAAATCCAGATGACTGTAAATTTGACATACCTCCAATTAAATTGGAAAATGAGGATATTCTTAAAAATTGGGATAAATTGTTGAGTTACCTTCCAGAGGAAAAACAAAATGACCTGAAAGAGTTATTGACATCACATGGGGAAGTTTGTGGAGATAAATTGGGAAGTACTAAAATGGCTATACATGATGTAGATGGAAGAAATGCTGTTCCAATCAAACAACATCCATATAGACTTAACCCAGGGGTGGGCAAACTTTTCCGTGCAAGGGCCACATTCAGAAATTCACAATTGTAAAGGGCCGCATAGTATATTAAGTAAAATAATTAATATTTTAAATAGCCAAAATAAAAGGTCTTTAAAGAAAAAAAAGCACATTTATTTGAAAAACAAAGTAACTCAGTAAGTAACAGAACAATGTCAATGAGAATGATGCATCTGACTGCAGTCATTTACCAGTTTGTTGAAATCAGGTGTCAAGTTGCTTGTGCTGATCATTAACACTGACAGAAGCACAGCCTAGCCGAGTCAACGATAAAAACGCGCGTAGTGGGGTGGATGAGTGGGGCTGCCTTATTGGTCGGTTTAGTTGGGTGTGCAACCAATAGGAGTCCAGGTTACAAACAATAATAAGGCTTATTGTTTGTAACCTGGACTCCTATTGGTCGCACACCCAACTAAACCGACCAATGAGACAGCCCCACTCATCCACCCCACTACGCGCATTTTTATGCGGCCCGCCAATGAGGTGCCCGGAATCATAACCGGCATTTTTGAAAAGCCGCCGGGGAAAAGCCGCTGAAGTAAATGCGCTTATTCAATAAGCACATTTACTTCAGCGGCTTTTCCCTGGCGGCTTTTCAAAAATGCCGGTTATGATTCCGGGCACCTCATTGGTGGGCCGCATAAAAACCTTTGTCGGGCCGCATGCGGCCCGCGGGCCGTAGTTTGCCCACCCCTGACTTAACACTTAAAAATTGGCACAGGTTAACAAAGAGATTGAGAGTATGCATAAAAATGGCATAATTGAGGTGGGTTGCAGCCAATGGAGCTCATCTATAGTGATGGTACCAAAATCGGATGGTACCAATGGTTGTGTGTGGACTATAGAAAGTTTAATGCAGTTACAAGAACGGACTCTTATCCTATCCCACGTTTGGAGGATGGCATTGAGAAAGTGGGACAATCAGCTTTTATTTCCAAACTGGATTTACTTAAAGATTACTGACAGGTACCTTTATCCGAAAGGGCGAAGGAGATTTCAGCTTTTGTGACTCCAAATGATATATACCAATTCAATGTTATGCCATTTGGCATGAAAAACGCCCCAGCCACATTTCAACGGTTAACTAACAAAGTTGTTTCAGGATTACCCAATTGTGCGGTATACATCGACGATCTGGTAATTTTCAGCCAGACGTGGAAAGAGCATTTAAAACATTTGATGGAGTTATTCGATCGACTTCAGGAGGCGGGTTTGGTGATAAACCTAGCCAAAAGTGAATTTGGAAAAGCCCAAGTCACTTTCCTTGAGGAGTTTCTGATACCCTCAACAAGAAGGGACATAATGCGATTCCTTGGCATGAGTGTATTTGATTGAACATTTGTGAAACTTTTTTGTAGTGTGGTTGTTCCACTGATAAACTTGAAGAGATATCAAAAATTTCAGTGGACAGCAGACTTTCAACAGGCTTTTGACTGCCTGAAAGCTGTGATAACCAATGCTCCTGTGTTGGAGAATTGCAAGGGACTCTGATCAGATTGAACTAAAGTATCTGACTTGAAAGAGAAATGCCGAGGCATAGAGAAATGGATGGATCGTGCAAAGACCTTCTTGTTCAAAGAGATGTCAATCGAGACGGATTCCAGTTAGAGGAAGAACAAAAAAAAGGACTATATTATTATACCTGTTTGCATGTGTTTTTTTTTAAATAAAAAAGTATATTTACTGTGTGCATTTCTTCAAGGATAGTGAAAAGATGAAAAATGAAACCATCTTGAAGTTGATGATTTATTTATTTTTTCTGGGGGGAGGGAGGTGTCATGTGAGAGTACCTTTAATAAATGAGTGTGTAAGAAATGTACCTTTAAGAAATGGGATTTTATCAGTGATGTCAGAGAGTGGGTGGAGCTGGGCTGTCTGTCTGCTTTTTACTTTAGTTTCAGGCTGTTTGCTGCAGGGCGTGTTTTAGTTTCGTTTTCAGAGCTTGATAGCTGCAGTCACAGCCAGAAGGGGTATTAGTCTCTCTCTCTCTGTAATCTAAAAACTGTAAATCAATCCTTTGGTGATTTAAGATTAATAACTGCTCTCAGTATTAACTTTAACCTGATGTGCTTCTTCTGTTAAAAATTCTTTTTAAAGAATTATGGATGTTAAAAGGACAGCTTAAGGGTTGCTTAGTGTTGTATTCTTTGGGGGTTGTATTTGAATTAATGGTTGCTAAGATGTTCACAGTATGTTTTAAAAAGGTTAACTTGAGTTCATAGAATAAACATTGTTTTGCTTTAAGAAACACTTTTCCGTTTCTGCTGTACCAGACCGTTACAGTGGGCCGTGTGCTCCTCACACCACAATCTATTAAAAGTTGTGGTTTAGGTGAACTCCATGATACACTTTGGGGTTCTCTAAATCTTGACCCATAACAGATGTATTGGTGATTGCACGCCTGACAGAAGCAATGGATTTTTGTTTACTGTCATGTGTACCAAAGTACAGTGAAAAGTATTTTTCTGTGAACAGCTCAACAGATCATTAAGTTAATGAAAAGAAAAGGAAATAAAAGAAAACACATAATAGGTTTTAAACGAGTTTTAATTACGAGTTTTTAAAAAACGAGATTGAATTACGAGTTTCAGGTATAATAATAATCTTTATTAGTGTCACAAGTAGGCTTATATTAACACGACAATGAAGTTACTGTGAAAATCCCCTAGTCGCCACACTCCGGCGCCTGTTCGGATACACTGAGGGAGAATTGAAAATGTCCAATTCATCTAAGAAGCACATCTTTCGGGACTTGTGAGAGGAAATCGGAGCACCCGGAGGAAACCCATGCAGACACGGGGAGAATGTGCAGACTCGGCACAGACAGTGACCCAAGCGGGAATCAAACCTGGGATCCCGGCGCCGTGAAGCAACAGTGCTACCCACTGTGCTACCGTTCTGTGGTACAATCTATTAGACTGCAAAGCAATGAAACAAAGGGTCAGTGCATATCAGTTACTTATAGTGCTCTGAACAACCAAATGCAGCAGGGATTTGATTCCTAATGAAAATGAATTATTTGTCTCCAGTTTTTAGTGTGAACAGAGTTTAATATAGTGGGAGCATTTGAAGGGCTAATAAATTGAATGAGTATACTTCGGAAAACATTGCGTCCTTGTGGATTGGTCTGGAATGGAATTTCTATTGTCCTACTTTTCCACAGTGTGTTTAAATTTCAACACTGTGGTGAGTGAAAATTGGCTTTATATTCACCAGTTTTGCAAGGATCGAACAATAGTTAGCTCTACTGATGTCTGACTTTGTGCATCTCTCACAAATCTTCTCACTATTCATGTGGCTTCTTTAGGGTCCCATATTCGAGAAGCAGCTAAAGCTGGCTTTCACTCACTTGCACAAAGCTTAAGGACAAGCACCAAATACATTATAGAAGCCTATTATTGAAACATAAAACAGATTATTGGACCTTGTAAAAAGGCCTCCAGCAGTGGCGTGCATGCAAAAGCACAGGAACAGCCAAGTGAACGTGATCAGCAGCAATTCTATTGATCTGCACACAAAGCTGTAAGACAGACAGCAACGTGCCTTGAGTTCCAACAGTCCAAGTAATGATCCACATATATCAGAGTCAATCACTAAGGCAAGCAGCAGGCTTTCTGACACATGGGCCAAACCACTGAGCTGGTGAAGCAGACCGGAGCAGGGCAATAGCTACAAATACATCAATCACAAAGAAGAATTTACAGCACCTGGAAATACTTGTCTTGAAGCCTTATGCCACACACACTCAAACATTGTGTGGGTTTCAACACTGGAAACTCTCAACCAACACATGCACTCATGCAAACAATATGGTTCACACATACACTGGGCTGAATTAGACGAGGTGCCCAACTGCCCATCCTCCATAGCTAAAAAGTCAAGGGAGCATCAACAAGGAGAACATGGCAGTCTCAATTGGCTGTTAATAGGCTGGAGATGGGTTTTCTGACTCTCACGGACAGGAAATTCCACCTCAGTGAGCTGCCAGCCAATTAGAGAGCAGCAGCACTTCAACACTTCGAGACACAGGCACGCAGCAGTGAATCAGGATTTGGCTAAGTGCATGTGTGAAATTTGAATTAAAAAAATATCTTGAATTGAAAGTCCAATGGTGATCAGGAAACCATTGTCGATTTTTATAAAAACCCATCTGGTTCACTAAATTCCTTTAGGGGAGGAAATCTGCTGTTCTCAGCTGGTCAGGCCAATGTGTGACTCCAAACCCACAGCAATGTGGTTGACTCTAAAGTTCCCTCTAAAATAGCCTGGCAAGCCACTCAGTTGGAGGGTAATTAGGGATGGGTAATAAATGCCACCCCAGCTGGTGACATCTACTGGTACAAAATGAGGGTCTCGTTGACTGCCAAGCTGGCAGAACCCGGCGACGTGGTGGGGGTCTGGGGTTTAATAGGCCAATGAGGTGAGGGGGTGAAGGGAAATAACCCGGGCAGGGGGAGAAGCATTAAACCATGGGTAGGCCCATCAATGGGCCCAAGAGATCCGTGAAGGAGGGTGGGAATTAACTACCCACTTAACAGCCTCACCCGACGCTAACCTTGCTGCTGGTAAATTTGCAATTAGGACAGGGATTAGGCAGGTAGGCTTCCCAACTGGTTTAATGAGCAACGCCCATCTTCAAGCTTGCTGGCGGGGAACATAAAAATCCAGCCCACTAGAGTACACTAAAAACTCTCAAAACATTTTTTCACGTGCACTCACACACCTCAAGCTCTCAAACACCAGGTGCTCTCAGACACCACATACTCGAAAACAGCACATCTTCTCAATCACCACAAGCGCTCAAACAAATGGAACAGGCACTCAAACACTAAATGTTCTCCAATCATCTGTGAGTCTGGGTTAGAACGTGGTGCCTGGCGCAGAGAGGAATAACGAGGATTGCAGAGGAAAGCAGAAAATAATGCAGCCAAGCTATCAAACAGAAAAATAGAACCATACCTCTCTGCAACTTTGGACATTTTTAACCGGTGCCTGTCCAGCTGCATTTGCCAGAGCTTTATCTGCAAAAGGAAAAATACATCAAATCAAACTCCCCAACCTGGAAAGAGTGGACCTAGTGTAAACCACATGTGATTAATTACAAACCTGTTGATGTAGTTCTTCTACAGTTGGTTGCTTTACTTCTGGTGCAGGCGTGTGGGTGGGACTGTGACTTCGGACATCGTTTTGTAGTCCATAGACAGACTGAAGAACGGGATAAAAAGAGGACTATCAAAAGTTCTTACAAGAAGGCCCTGACGTATTCTAAAGTTATCCTTATTTTCCCTTCCAGTCACATCAATATTTTCAATATCATTAAATCTGAATAAGACATTTTGGTGCAGGACTGCCACTTTGGTGTGTTTGTTTGAACACACGTACCTTTATTATGGCAGCAAGCTGGATTTGGTGCTCACAAGTGGCACTGGCTCTTGCATAATGTTACCTGTGATCCAAGATTCCATGTCACAAAATAGGTTTTTGTTGGATCATCTGTGGTGATTTTGTTAAGCTGTTTGATTTTTCCAAAAGAGCCACTTGTTCTCAATATTCAATGATTATGCCAATGGTTTTTACTTCTGCACTCACCAGTCCACAATGTTCAGCTGATTGGCTTGACAGAGGGAAAATTAATCGCTGGGAGGGACATAAACCAGAATCTTCTCACTTTTGATCCCGCTAGAACAGTGGGACTATTTTTGGGTTTCCAATCTGACTCTGAATTGGCCACCCAGTAGTTGCTGTTTGCCAGAGCAAGCTAACTCTCATCTCATCTCTGGGCTTCCTGACCAATTAGGGAGGGAGGGAGGGCTGGGTGACGTATCCATTTTTAAAAGGGAGATTTCTCATTAATAGGGCCACAACATGGGTTGCCAGGGCTCACCAGCATTTGGAGTTTCCTGGCTGCAGCAACCAAAGGCTGGAGAGCAAATCTGGGAAGGTTGTCGCCTAAATCGCTCACTCTCACCTGAAGGTCCTGCTGGGGGATCGGAGGGTCTGCAGTGAGGCAACTCAATGACTGGACGAAGAAGACAGCCTGTCTTAACAAGGAGACACGGTTGGAAATGACCAAGGACGTCATCAGCCGGACTGTGCTCCCTCCAAGCTGGAGACAGTGCACCGAGTGGATCCAGGGCTGCAGGAGGGAATGTCAGGTGAATGGTGTAAAGAGTCCTGGTGACAAGCCACACAGCTCAGCATTCTCCTGCACAGTGTGCCTGTGGTCAACACACCTTGCTCCCTCCACTCATGCCTCTCCCTGCGGACACCTCACATTCCCAGGCAGTCAGCACTCACTCTCCACCTGTAGTCTAATGTGTTGTCAATGTCCATGTTTCGCAGCACTCCACACAATGTGCGTCCTTCCCTCCTCTCCACAAATGCCCTTATGAACACTCACACCTCAAGGTTACATAGAACATAGAACAGTACAGCACAGAACAGGCCCTTCGGCCCTCAATGTTGTGCCGAGCCATGATCACCCTACTCAAACCCACGTATCCACCCTATACCCATAACCCAACAACCCCCCCCTTAACCTTACTTTTTTATTAGGACACTACGGGCAATTTAGCATGGCCAATCCACCTAACACGCACATCTTTGGACTGTGGGAGGAAACCGGAGCACCCGGAGGAAACCCACGCACACAGGGGGAGGACGTGCAGACTCCACACAGACAGTGACCCAGCCGGGAATCGAACCTGGGACCCTGGAGCTGTGAAGCATTTATGCTAACCACCATGCTACCCTGCTGCCCTACTTGCAGGAGACAAAAGCGCACAAATAGGTGAGAGGCAGAGACCATTTGAGAAAGGGAGTGCAGTGGTCTCCCTCCAGATACAGGCACCATGTCAGCCCCTGGTAATGACCCACCTGCTCCACTGGGATGGAGGTCTTGTTCCTGGAGGCTGCAATTGACAGCAACAACCTGCCATGCGGGCCTGAACGTTCTGATGAACCGGTTTACAGGTATGTGGAGAATGCTGATCCTGTGGACCCTCTGTTCTTCATCTTACCTCCTTCCACCTGGGGACTAGGGGCTTTTCACAGTAACTTCATTTGAAGCCTACTTGTGACAATAAGCAATTTTCATTTCATTTCATTTCTTGGTGTCCATCACATTTGCACCATGGAGGAATATGTGGCTAAGGAGAGGGTAGCTGTTGCTCCTGCCGGAGCTGGTGCTGGTGATGTGCCTTCTGCTCTTGCCTTGAGCAGAAGTGGAAGGTGGAGCTGCATAAGCTTCTCCCGTTTGTGTTGACTTCTTCCAAGAAATCAGCAGTCACCTGTCATGCAGTGAAAACAGTCTCTGAGAGAAGTGTTTTGAACCACCATTGTTGTTGCACAATGATAGGATGGGTACAGAAGGATACGGCACAAGGAAGTGTTGAGGGTTTTGGCAAAGGTTGGTATCATGACCGGTACAGGCTTGGAGGGCCGAAGGGCCTGTTCCTGCCCTGTATTGTTCTTTGTTCTTCTTTTAAACTGGCCATGGCTAGAGCTCTTCAGTGTAACTTCAAGCATTTTCAGCCTGCCAGTTTCACTGAAGAAGTCTTTACTATTGTACACTCTCTTTTATGGCCCTAGTGGCTGCTGCTATGTCAGGAAACAGGCTGAGAAATCCTGGATTCAGCTTTAATTGGCTTACTACTGTGGTGATATGCATCACTGTAAATACACAAGGGTTTAATGTAGATACACTAGGACATTGTAAATACACAAGGGGTTAATGTGAACACACTACAACTAGCTAGACACTAGAGGGAGCGCCAGAGACATCATGACACACAGTCAACCAATAGGTCAGTAAGATAGGACAAGACCAATGGGCATTCAAGACACACACACAAAGGTGACACTACCACAGGAGGGCATTATACCAACCCATATACATGGACACAGCACACATGATCTTCCTCTTTCCAGTGGAGACACTTTGTGAGTACACAGGGTTGATTGAATCACATCACACCCACCACGTGGATTGTAGCAGACTGGTTAGATAGTCTGAGTAGCTATAGCAGGATTAACAGGAGAGTCGAATCCAAGTAGGAGAATTGTTAACAGTTTAATAAATGTGTTAAAGCTATCTTCAAGTCTGAACCTTCCTTTGTCAGAGTGCACATCAAGGAAGCAGCTTATGCTACGTCAAGAGCATAACAAAGTAACTACCTCAACCACATCCTAATGACTGATCTGACTAATCTAAAGGGGTTCTCTGTTCTCCTTTGGTCCTACCCCAGGGAAAGCAGGAAGAGGGCAGGATAAAATCAGGACTTCAATTCAATGTCAATTTCAGGGATTGCCACACCCCATGTGCATCTGAACCTGTCACTCCAGGCCAGGAAAAGTCTGCCCAGAATTTCTCCCCTGTGCATTTATTTTCATTGCCTTATACACCACTGCAGATTGTCTATAGTATTTCGCTATTGAGACAGAGTAGATGCATCCAGCATGGATAAATAACAACTCTTCATTAGTTAGATATGTTCGGTAAATAGCCAATCATCACAGTGAATCCCCATTATTGGACACCCATTTTGTTGTGTGCTCAATAGTCATGCAGCTGGTTAGGATGCTTTCTATGGCAAATTCTGAAAGCCGAATTTGCTTAGTTTCCTGAGGAAGTACAGGCGCTGTTAAGCTTTCTTGGTCCCAGCGTCGACATGGGTGGACCAGGACAGATTGTTGGTGATGTTAAGTTGTTATGGTGAGGAGTTAAACACTCAACGGCATTTTTCCTACACAAGTTCAAACGTTGCTATCGATTATTACAATATATTGCTAAACTTCAGCTTGTGGCTTTAGCTTTGGACCTCTTCATGTGGACATTGCAGAAAATGTGTTTGATTTCCCTGACCATATCATTTTATTTTAATTTTGTTCCTTATTTTGTCATTTTTAAAAGATGATATGTTGGTAGGTCAAGTGCTCCGTGAATCTGAAGTGCTACCACTCTTGTAAAGTATCCCCACGGATTTGGTTTTACCAATGCCCTTTGCCTTGAGACAGAGTGGGGCCCATTTATTACATACAATGTCAGCTTGCATTTAAATAGTGCCTTTAACAAAGTACATTTAGCTTCACATGTGCCATCTATTTACGTAAGGAGATACTTGTTTAATTGTTTTACATATGCTTCATGTGTCCTTTTCCACAAGAAAATCAATCACCTTTCTTTTGGCCTATCGAACGGTCCAAATCCTCTATTGGTCTCATTACATCTGTCCAGTTAACTCCATCTCATCAACACAAATTTGTAACATGTGAGCAAATATTCTCCGCTATATAATTTCTAAACAGGTGAAACAGGAGACCAGATAAATGACAATGATGACAAAGTTTCTTTTAACTGACATATTCCCACTTACCGATATGAAAGATAAAGGTAAAATCATAACTGAATTGTAATGAAATGGCTTGTGGTGAACATAACATGAAAACTAGCCCGACAAACCATGAGGTACTTAAATTTTGACTTTCCACCAAGAAGAGGAATGGTATTAATCTAATTTAGTGCTGCCACGTGTTAAATCTGTTGCCTTTTGCCCAGGGGAAATATCACCTGAATTTGCAGTGGTAAACAATTGCGTTCTTCTTAATGTACACTGTCCATTTGATCGGACTTTATTCATGCTTAGTTCCACTACTTACATGTTTATTGGAAAATAATTTGCTGTTCTTTAATAGAACATGGTATTTGAGAGCAACAGGTACCTAGGAGCGACTGCGAGACAGTAATGTAATTAAAGGATCAGAATAATGTGATAAACTCAGAGAGAAGCTTGAATAATTATAATCATCAACTGAGTTCTGGAAGGCGATTACAGTCTTGAAATTAGTTCAGAGTGCTTAATATTCTTAAAATGTCCACTGTGAAATTCGCAAGGTGATTTACTAAGTCATCTGCCATTCTCTTCAAAACAAGTTGGCACTGATGGCCAATCAGCTTCTTGGGATGCAAGAGTGATGACACCTTCACTGATAACTAATCAAATTTTATATTAGCCTACACTTGTCACTGGAGGCTGGTTAGCTTAATTGGCAAGGTCAGTAGCGTGTGGATTTGAATATTGAAAATAGTAAGGGTTTGAATCTAGCATGGGATCTGCTTCCTTACCCTGTCCCTTAGAGTGGAAGTACCCTGACAAAAACTGCCAAAGAAATGGTTGAAGCATTAGCAGACAATGACATGGACATTCCTTAGGGCAGTGCACAAATTAATGAACATTTGTTACAATGGATGTGGTTTGGTCTTGACTCCAGGTGTGGATCTGGCCTATTCGTAGAACACATCAGTGGTGGCAATGGAAAATTGCATGTTAGAAACATTTAAATAAATGGAGACAATTGAAGGGAATAGCAGAAAGGGTACTGACAATAGCCAACACTTTTACAAAAGCTGAAAGAACATCTGAATTTGTTGGTAGTGATTGCCAAGGCTGAAGTGATAAGGGTTAAAAAGTGACAAATATTAAGGGATAGGACACCCAATGTGGGACGAGAGAGCAGCTTAGTGCTCAACCTGATGTTTGATGACTGCTCAAGTGGAGTTGGTGCTGCATACGATGCTCGTTTGTGTCGAAAGTAGACCATCAAAAAATGAATATTTATCACATTCAGTTTGCCTTGCAGTATAGCACACTAGACAAGCAGGGCGCACGACAGGCACGTGGAGTACACAAAGAGCAGCAATGCTGGAATTGCAGTTCTGTAACAGCGCTACTGATTCTGCTGTTTCTTCATTTCATAAACATGAAACCATACTCTGCTCAGAATCTGCCCCAACCCATCTAAACTTGAAAGCACAGAAGAATACAGTTTGCATTTGATGAAACCATCAATTCACCAGACACATGTTTCCGATATGAATCTAGTCTTTAATCGACTTACTTCAGAGCCAGCCTGTTACCCGTTGATGAACTCTTAGTGAACTCAGGCTGACTCTGGACAAGGGTATTTATACAGCTGCACTTGGGGGAGGAGTCATGGGCGGAACCAAGGGTGGAGCCCAGTACAAGTTCCTGAGTACTCCCAGAGCTACTCCCCCTAGTGGTAGGATAGCGCTACTGCGCTTACAAAGACAGTGTGAATTATCATATATATCTATATATTACATTCACCACATTCACCCCCTGCAAAAAAATTAAGTCCAGCGGGGGTGGTGGCCTACAACGTCAGTCTGTCCGGTGGTTGAACTGTCCGCTGTGATCTGCGGAGCACCGGGGTTGCAGCCTCTTGAGGTGGCTGGATGGGTGTTGTGTGCTGGGGTACGATGGCGGACTCCAAGGAGGGTTGTATCCGAGCTTCATACTCTCCTGGTTCGACCAGGGACTGGGAGCGCTGGGGGCTGGCCGGCGCGGGGGCGCGGAACTGGTGGAGCGAGCTCGTGGGCTCGAGTGCGCGAGGGGTCGGCAGCATGGGGTGTAGGGTGAGAGGTCCTTCTGTGGGGGTAGAGGGCATGTCGGATCCGGCGGGTGCCAGATCCCGGAGGGATGCCATGTCCTGATGGCCGTCAGGGAACTCGACGAATGCCTACTGGGGGTTGGAGCAGGCGCACCTTTTCAACAAGGGGGTCGGTTTTGTGCGCCCTGACATGTTTCCTCAGCAGTACGGGGCCCAGCGTCCTCAGCCATGCCGGAAGTGAGACCCCCGTGGTAGTGCCCCTGAGAAATATGAAGAGCCTCTCGTGAGGGGTCTGGTTGGTCGCCGTGCACAAAAGGGACCTAATAGCGTGGGGCGCGTCTGGGAGGACATCCTGTCACTGGGAGACTTGGAGCTTTCTAGACCGGAGGGTCAGTAGGACGGTCTTCCAGACCGTCGCAGTCTCCCTTTCCACCTGCCCGTTCCCCCTGGGGTTGTAGCTGGTAGTCCTACTCGAGGCAATGCCCTTGTCGAGCAGGTACTGATGCAGCTCGTCGCTCATGAAGGACGAACCCCGGTCGCTGTGTACGTAGCTGGGGAAACCAAACAGGGTGAAGATGCTATGCAGGGCCCTAATGACTGTGTGGGAGGTCATGTCGGGGCACGGGATAGCGAATGGGAAACGGGAGAACTCGTCTACGACGTTTAAAAAGTAAACATTCTTGTTAGTTGAGGGGAGTGGCCCTTTGAAATCAATCGCGAGGCGTTCAAAGGCGTCCCTAGAAGCCTTGACCAGGTGGGCCCTGTCTGGTCTATAGAAGTGCGGTTTGCACTCCGCACAGACCGGGCAGTCTCTGGTGACCGCTTTTACCTCCTCGTTGGAGAAAGGCAGGTTTCGGGCCCTGATGTAGTGGGCGAGCCGGGTGACCCCCGGGTGGCAGAGGTCATTGTGGATGACTTTTAATCGATCAATCTGCGTGCTGGCATATGTCCCGCGGGATAGGGCATCCGGAGGCTCGTTGAGCTTCCTGCGTCGATATTTAATATCGTAATTGTAGGTGGAGAGTTCGATCCTCCACCTCAGAATTTTGTCGTTTTAAATTTTGCCCCTTTGCGAGTTGTTGAACATGAAGGCAACCGATCTTTGGTCGGTGATGAGGGTGAACCTCCTACCTGCGAGGTAGTGCCTCCAGTGATGGATAGCCTCCACAATGGCTTGTGCTTCTTTCTCGAATGAAGAGTGTTGGAGTTCTGAAGCGGAGAGGGTCCGGGAGAAAAAGGCAACTGGTCTCCCTGCCTGATTTAACGTGACTGCAAGAGCTACCTCTGAGGCGTCGCTCTCTACCTGAAATGGGGTGGATTCGTCCACCGCCCGCATGACCGCTTTGGCGATGTCCTCCTTGATGCCGTCGAAGGCCTGGCGTGCCTCGGCTGACAGGGGAAATCGTGTGGCCCTAAAGAGTGGGCGAGCTTTGTCCGCATATTGAGGGACCCACTGGGCGTAGTAGGAAAATAAGCCCAAGCACCGTTTGAGGGCCTTGGGGCAATGGGGGAGGGGGAGATCTAAGAGGGGGCGCATACGGTCCGGGTCTGGGCCCAGGGCTCCGTTTTCCACGACATAGCCGAGGATGGCTAGTCTGGTTGTGCAGAAAACGCATTTCTCCTTGTTGTACGTGAGGTTCAGTTTCTGTGCCGTCTGGAGAAAACGGTGGAGGTTGGCGTCGTGGTCCTGCTGGTCATAGCTGCAGATGGTGACATTGTCCAAGTACGGAAACGTGGCCCGCAGCCCGTACTGGTCCACCATTCGGTCCATTGCTCGTTGGAACACCGAGACCCCATTAGTGACGCCGAAAGGGACCCGGAGGAAATGGAAGAGGCGGCCATTGGCCTCGAATGCCGTGTAGTGGCGGTCCTCCGGGCGGATTGGGAGCTGGTGGTATGCAGACTTCAGATCCACCGTGGAAAAGAGCCGGTACTGGGCGATCTGGTTTACCATGTCTGCTATCCTGGGGAGGGGATACGCGTCGAGGAGCGTAAATCTATTTATGGTCTGACTGTAGTCGACCACCATACAGAATTTTTCCCCGGTCTTAACGACCACCACCTGAGCTCTCCAGGGACTATTGCTGGCCTCTATGACCCCCTCACTGAGTAGCCTTTGGACCTCTGCTCTGACAAATACCCTATCCTGCAGGCTGTACCGCCTGCTATGAGTGGCTACGGGTTTACAGTCCTTTGTGAGATTGGCGAAGAGAGGAGGGGGGGGAATTCGCAGCGTAGCGAGGCTGCAGATCGTGGATGGGGGAAGGGGCCCTCCGAAGCTGAGGGTGAGGCTCTTGAGGTTACATTGGCAGTCTAGGCCTAATAAGAGTGGCGCGCAGAGGTCGGGCAAAACGTAGAGTTTGAATTTCGAGTAGCTAGCGCCTCTGATTGTGAGTGTCGCGGCGGTGCGCCCCTGGATTTGGACCGAATGGGAGCCTGAAGCGAGTGAGATAGTTTGCTGCACGGGGAAAACGGAGAGCGAACAGCGTCTTACCAGGTCTGGATGTATGAAGCTCTCCGTGCTCCCGGAGTCGAAGAGGCATGGCGTTTTGTACCCGTTGATATGGACCTCTGCCATCCAGTTTCGTAGATTCTTTGGTCGTGATTGGTCCAGGGTGACCGCGCTGAGTTGCGGGTAGTCGGCGGCTCGATCAGCTGTGCTGGAGTGGCCCCGTGATGACTGCCCTCTGAGTTCATAGTCAAATTCGAATTCTTCCACAGAGTTGTCTGAGCGCAGAGATGCCGATCGGGCCCGTGGATCGCACGTGGCGGGCGGTGAGGAAGATGGCGTCCAAGATGGCGGCCCCTATGAGTCGCACGTGGCCGGCCGCGTGGTGGAGGTTTTCCAAGATGGCGGCCCCCATGGATCGCACGTGGCTGGAGGGGGCGGAGTCGGGGCATAGGCCGCAGCGTTTCGGGCCTGTGAGTGAGGGGAGCGATTACTTCGAGTCGCTGGGGAGTTGGAAGCTGGGGCCCTTTTAGCGAGGCACACTCTTGCGTAATGGCCTTTTCGCCTGCAGCTGCTGCAGGTCGTGTTGCAAGCCGGGCAGTGCTGCCGCGGATTCTGGTTCTGGCTGCAGAAATGGCAGGCTGGAGCAGTGTAGTGGCTGGCTGGGGCAGCATAGTGGCTGGCTGGGGCAGCATAGTGGCTGGCTGGAGCAGCATAGTGGCTGGCTGGAGCAGCATAGTGGCTGGGCGGCCCTGTAGCACAGGCCTGGGGGAGTCGCTGGTCGGGGGCCCATGATTGGGTCGCGGGGTCCACGGGGAACGAGTTAAGGCTGCGGAAGGAGACCTCCATCGTGGTAGCAACTTCCACAGTCTTTTCTAAGTCCTGGGCCCCCTTTTCCAGCAGTCGTTGACGCACATATTTAGACCTGAGGCGCTACAAAGACATCGCGTTCAGCAAGTTCCCTGTGTTCAGCTGCGGTAACCGCTTGGTAATTACAGTCATTGGACAAATTATTGAGTTCCCTTAGAAATTCGGCGAATGATTCTGTAGGCCGCTGACGGCAGTCGTGAACACATGGCGAGCGTAAACTTCATTAATAGGCCTTACATAAATTTTATCGAGAACTGCTAGCGCCGCAGTATATGAACTGGCCGAGTTTAGTTGCGTAGAGATTCTGTGGCTCACCCTCGCATGCAGTAGACTTAGCTTCTGATCCTCTGTTGTTCCGGCTGTGCTTGCTTCTGCCAGCTAGGCCTTGAAGCACCGGATCCAGTGGGAGAAGATTTCTTTGGCCTCTGCATCCTGCGGGTCAGGTTCCAGGCGTCCAGGCTTGAGGGCCGATTCCATAATCGATCTTTACTGTTCCTAAATCGATTATATTGATGGAACCATCAATTCACCACACTCGTGTTTCCAATATGAATCTAGGCTTTAATCGACTTACTTCAGAGCCAGCCTGTTACCCGTTGATGAACTCTTAGTGAACTCAGGCTGACTCTGGACAAGGGTATTTATACAGCTGCACCAGGGGGAGGAGTCGTGGGCGGAGCCAAGGGTGGAGCCCAGTACAAGCTCCTTAGTACTCCCAGAGCTACTCCCCCTAGTGGTAGGATAGCGCTACTGCGCTTACAAAGACAGTGTGAATTATCATATATATCTATATATTACATTCACCACAGCATTAACGTCAGCAAAACTAAATTAATCTAAAGAGAAAGTGAAAGACAAGTAATTAAATTTTACATACATCATGTATGAAATATTAGCTGAAAACTTTCAAAGGAAGCGTGAATGTTAAAGACATCAACTGAAAACCAGAAAAAAATGGATTAAAGTACCTGAAAGTACTTCTGTCAATTTAACCTGTTGCCTTTCAGAGTTCACTTATAATGGACAAAGTTGCACTGGCAGGATTCTTGCCCAAACATCAGACATGCTAAAACTGCCACTAATTAGATTACTACCGGACGAAATGATAGCATGGTCACACCGACCATAAGTAAATAACTATGATGAAGTTTGCACTCGGTGGAAATGTTCACTGTTGAGTTCTTGGTTCCTGTTTGTCCAAATTGTGCTGGCAGTGTTTGTGTGTGTGTACAATTAATGATGGAGTCAAAAGAACGTAAGCATACACAATGTACACAGCTAATATCCAAAAGAATTGATTTTGCAGCCAGTGGCGACGGAATGGCCAAGTTATTTACATAATTTATTTTTGGGGCATTGGCTAATATTCCAGTACTGTTCTCTTTCAACTTTTTGAACTGTGCAGTGTGGATATGTTTTAACAGTACTGATATTATCATGAATGTGTTCACAGGCAGGACACTGTACCAGTTATGAATGTATTCGCAGAGATTAGCTCACAGCGTATTAGGTTTGCAATGTCCTGCCAGTACTAACTGACTTATTGAAAATCTGTTTACCTTTCTTGTTTTGTGAGGATTTCTCATTCGGGATGATTTCTTGATATCCACTTCTGTAGTATTTACACAGCCTGGCTGAAGAAAAGGTACATCATAATAGTTTTAAATTAATACACATCTCAATTCTCTCTAAATCGAATACTGCACAAGACAGTGTTAGAACATAGAACATAGAACAGTACAGCACAGAACAGGCCCTTCGGCCCTCAATGTTGTGCCGAGCCATGATCACCCTACTCAAACCCACGTAACCCGTATACCCGTAACCCAACAATCCCCCCATTAACCTTACACTACGGGCAATTTAGCATGGCCAATCCACCTAACCCGCAAATCTTTGGACTGTGGGAGGAAACTCACGCACACAGGGGGAGGACGTGCAGACCCCACACAGACAGTGACCCAGCCGGGAATCGAACCTGGGACCCTGGAGCTGTGAAGCATTTATGCTAACCACCATGCTACCCTGCTGCCCCTAAGTGTTGGAAAGTGGGTTAGGGCTTCAGCCGTGTAACTTTTCATCAGAACTGGGAAAAGTTTGAGATGTGATAGGTTTTGTGCAAGTGAAAGGGGGAGGATAGGAGAAAGGCCAAACGTGAAGGTCTCCAAGAGGGTGGAGGGCAGGAGAGATTAAATGACAAAAGTTTTTATGGTCCAAGACCAAAGGGAGTGGTAATGGGACAAGCAAAGGAATAAAATGTGAGTATAGAGGAGGTGTGAATGGCAGGATCGTTCCGAAAGCAGGGAAAGGAAATAACAGGGAAACGAGAGAAAGGAAAAAAAAGCAAACCAGCTTTTGAAAATGAAGCAAAATGGAGGCATAGAAAAATCAGACCTCTTATTTATCTCACACTCTCTCTTTCATTACATTTCTATTCTTTCCCAGTTCTGATGAAAGGTCTGTTACTCACGCCACCAATGCTACCAGACATGCTGAGTATTTCTAGAATTGTCTGCTTTCATTTCAGATTTCAAAAAACTGCAGACTTTAGCTTTTGTGTTGGAAAGTGCTCGTCTGAAATCTATAAAAAACACTTATAAACAGTAAAACTTCCTCAAACTTTATATTAATAATCTGAGAATTCAAATACAGGCATTCGTTTGGTAGTACAAAACTTGAGTTCTGCCATGGAGACCGTGCTCAACTACCCATGCTTGCCAAACTCACAACATAGTGTCCTACATTAGATGCGATTCCACAATTGGATAGCACGTACTGAACAATTCTGAGTGTGCTCATAATTAGACTGACAACTAATTTCAGATTATCAGTCAGGCTCACAATGTGGCTCACTTATGCTCACTGGAAGCTACATATGTAATGTGCAGTGTGCTGTCCATTGTACACAGAAAGAATATGTCAAGCCATTGTACCTTTTTCAACTAAACAAAAGCTTGGGGGAACAGTGATTCGATAGTGCATTCTCCATGACAATGCCTCGACTAATCAGAAGATACCCAATCGCAGGATACCAACGACTTGTCTGATTTTCATATGCACGAATATAGATAGATAGAACAGTACAGCACAGAACAGGCCCTTCAGCCCTCGATGTTGTGCCGAGCATTGTCCGAAACCAAGATCAAGCTATCCCACTCCCTGTCATTCTGGTGTGCTCCATGTGCCTATCCAATAACCGCTTGAAAGTTCCTAAAGTGTCCAACTCCACTATCACACCAGGCAGTCCATTCCATACCACTAACCACTCTCTGAGTAAAGAACCTACCTCGGATATCCCTCCTATATCTCCCACCCTGAATCTTATAGTTATGCCCCCTTGTAATAGCTACATCCACCCGAGGAAATAGTCTCTGAACGTCCACTATCTATCCCCCTCAACATCTTATAAACCTCTATTAAGTCGCCTCTCATCCTCCTCCGCTCCAAAGAGAAAAGCCCTAGCTCCCTCAACCTTTCCTCATAAGACCTATCCTGCAAACCAGGTAGCATCCTGGTACATCGCCTTTGCACCCTTTCCAAAGCTTCCATATCCTTCCTATAATGAGATGACCAGAACTTCACACAATACTCCAAATGTGGTCTCACCAGGGTCATGTACAGTTGCAGCATAACCCCACGGCTCTTAAACTCAAGCCCCCTGTTAATAAACGCTAACACACTATAAGCCTTCTTGATGGCTCTATCCACTTGAGTGGCAATCTTCAGAGATCTGTGGACAGAAACCCAAGATCTCTCTGTTCCTCCACATTCATCAGAACCCTGCCGTTGACCCTATAACCTGCATTCAAGTTTTTTCCACCAAAATAATCACCTCGCACTTATCAGGGTTAAACTCCATCTGCCATTTTTCGGCCCAACTCTGCATCCTATCAATGTCTCTTTGCAGCCTACAACAGCCCTCCACCTCATCCACTACTCCGCCAATCTTGGTGTCATCAGCAAATTTACTGACCCACCCTTTCGCCCCCTCCTCCAAGTCATTGATAAAAATCACAAATAGCAGAGAACCCAGCACTGATCCCTGTGGTACCGCTGGTAACTGGTCTCCAGTCTGAACATTTTTCATCCACCACCACTCTCTGTCTTCTATGTGCTAGCCAGTTACTTATCCAATTGGCCAAATTTCCCTCTTTTGTGAACCATGGTTCCCTCACACGGCCATTTCCTCCCTGCCTGACAGGGACATACCTATCAAGGAAACACAGTATTTGTTCCTTGAACAAGCTCCACTTTTCATTTGTCTCTTTCCCTGACAGTTTCTGTTCCCATCCTATGCTCCCTAATTCTTGCCTAATCGCATTATAATTACCCCTCCCCCAATTATAAATCTTGCCCTGCCGTATGGCCCTATCCCTCTCCATTGCAATAGTGAAAGACACCGAATTGTGGTCACTATCTCAAAAGTTCTCTCCCACAAACAAATCTAACACTTGGCTCGGTTCATTACCCAGTACCAAATCCAATGTGGCCCCCTCCTCTTGTCGGCCTATCCTCATATTGTGTCAGGAAACCCTCCTGCACACACTGTACAAAAACTGCCCCATCTGAACTGTTCAACCTATAGAGGTTCCAATCAATATTTGAAAGTTAAAGTCACCCCTGAGACCTCAACACCGACCCATAATCTGTTTTGCAATTTCGTCCTCCACATCTCTATTACTATTTGGGGGCCTATAGAAAACTCCTAACAATGTGACCGCTCCATTCCTATTTCTAACTTCGGCCCATATTACCTCAGTAGGCAGATCCCCTTCGAACTGCCTTTCTGCAGCCGTTAAACTATCCTTGATTAACACCTCGTTTACCACCTTCCCTACTCTTACTGAAACATCTATACCCCGGAACCTCCAACAACCATTCCTGTCCCTGTTCTAACCATGTCTCCATAATGGCCACAACATCGTAGTCCCAAGTACCAATCTACGCTCCAAGTTCACCTACCTTATTCCGGATGCTCCTTGCATTGAAGTAGACACACTTCAACCCACCTTTCTGTCTGCCGGTACACTCCTGTGACCTTGATACCCTCCTCAGTACCTCACTACTCTCAACACTGACTTCTGGACTACAGCACATTTCCCAGCCCCCTGACAAATTAGTTTAAAACCCTCGAAGAGCCGTAGCAAATTTCCCTCCCAGGATATTGGTGCCCCTCTGGTGGCGTTGTGAGGCGTGAAGGCCAACTCTCTGAATTCTCCCGCTGTGTACCCGAACAGGCGCCAGAATATGGCGACTAGAGGACTTTCACAGTAACTTCATTGCAGTGTTAATGTAGTGCAGTTGAGTTCAGCTTTAATGACACCATGGACGCAATTCTCCGACCCCCACGCCGGGTGGGAGAATCGCGGGAGTACCGGGCGATTCCCGCCACGCCACCCTGGCACCCGCATGCGATTCTCCCACCCCACCCAAAACGGCGTGCCGCGTTTCACAACAGGCTGCTCGGAGAATCGCCGCTTGCCGTTTCTAATGGTCGAGCAGCGATTCTCCGGCTCGGATGGGCCGAGCGGCCTGCCCAATCCGACGGGTTCACGCCGGCGCCAACCACACCTGGTCACTGCCGGCGTGAACAGCGTGCGAACACTGCGTGTGCTGTCTGTGGGGAGGGGAGAGGGAGGATCGAGCATCAGGGGGGTGCTCAGTAGGGGTCTGGCCCACGATCGGTGCCCACCGATCGCCGGGCCGGCGTCTCTAAAGGACGCACTCTTTTCCTCCACTGCCCCGCAAGATCAATCCTCCATGTCTTGCGGGGTGCCCGCGGGGAGGATGGCAACCGCGGGTGGCGTCATGTACACGCCGCCGGCCGCGTAATTTACACGGCGCCGCTTTTGACGCTGACGTGGTGCCGCTCCTAGCCCCCTGGGGGTGGGAGAATAGGAGGCGAGGAGCGGCCTCCGACGCCGGAGTGAAACACTCTGGTTTTCACTCCGGCGTCGGCACTTAGTCTCCCAATGGGAGAATTTCGCCCCATGTATGCCCAAATAGATGATGTTGCCATGGGACCCCTCTGGATCCAGCTCTCACTAACATTTTCATTCGTTTCCATGAGAAACGTATTTTGGATGGAATGGCTCCCTAACCTCCTACCTGATGCATATTTAAGTAGATATATAGATGATATTTTTGCTATATTTGAATCTGCTGTATGTAAGAATTTCCTTACATGTATTAATAAGGTGCATTCCACAATCAAATTCACCATTGAAATGAGCTCCCTTTCCTTCATGTGCAAGTCAAGAAATCCATTCATGTGTTCCCCACTACTGTCGATCAAAAGTCTACCTTCGCTGGTTAATGTGCATGTTGTGATTCCTACAGGTCCACGCACAATAGGATTGGCCTTATCTGCAACTTCATAAATTGGACCAAGTCATTTGCTCACCATGCAAGTTCAAGCCAAAATAGGGCACATCAGATTATTATCTTGCAGGATAATGGCTAGTCCGACTAGATCATTGCTCGCTGCACAGTGCGAAAACTCATAAATGGGCCTAAGTCCACTATTTTTGGTCCTGAAAAGTGCCCAGCCTACCTGATATTACCCTTGAGAGGTAAGGTGTGTCAAACATTTGAGCAACAGGTGAAGCTAGCCATTTGACATAGCTACTATGCAGTAGCAACACAAGTGATATTCATCACTAATAGGATGCTGTATCAAGCTAAAAAGACATTCTGCTTACTACACAAATGAGTATAATGGTGCATAAATTTCAGTGCATGTGTGAAGCCAGGTATGCAGGTTGTACATCCCAATGACTGGGCCATTATATTAAAGAGCATGGGCTGGATTCTCCGTTTTTGGGATTTGGTCAGAGGTCACACATGCGGCTGTACCGGGCCCCATGGTGGACTCAGCCCGCGGACATGTACCGCCAAAATAGTGCCCCTCATCGGCCGCTTGCATGGCCCAGACTGCCCGCACACATTGCCCCAGCCCCGAATGAAGCCCGCCTGCAGACCGGCCCTCCCCCGACTGTGGCGGCCCCAGACTGAGTCCACAGTAGCCTCGCGAGGTTCCCGAATGGCAGGACCATGAGAGTCCCACACCGTCGGGAATTTGGCCGTTGGGGGACGGAGAATCGCGGGGTGGGCCTCAGGCAATGGCCTGATGTGGTGGATACTCGGCGTGGCGTACTCCACGAGGACGGCGATATTCGGGGGGGGGGGGGGGGGGGGGGGGGGGTGGAGAATTGGAAAACCGCTGGCGATCCCGATTTCGGCGCCAAAACGGATTCTCCGCCCTGTCGCAAGTGATTTCGCTATCGGGGAGCAGAGAATCCAGCCTCCATGTCTCCGTGTCTCATTAAGGGCAGCACAGTAGCATAGTGTTTAGCACTGTGGCTTCACAGCGCCAGGGTCCCAGGTTCGATTCCCTGCTGGACCACTGTCTGTGCGGATTCTGCACGTTCTCCCCGTGTCTGCGTCGGTTTCTTCCAGGTGCTCCGGTTTCGTCCCACAGTCCAAAGACGTGCAGGTTAGGTGGATCGGCCATGCTAAATTGCCCTGAGTGTCCGAAAAAAAAAGGTTAGGAGGGGTTATTGGGGTATGGGGATAGGGTAGAAGTGAGGGCTTAAGTGCGTCGGTGCAGACTCGATGGCCTCCTTCTGCACTGTATGTTCTATGTTTATTTGCGCTTTCTAGAAGCTATGTATGTTAAATCTGCAGCGCCCTGTCCTCTGCAAATAGAAGTAATAAGTCCAGGTATTGCACCTTTTTTAATTAACAAAAACATGCGGTCAACGGTTCCCCCGTGCACTTTCCATGGCAACACCTTGACCAATAAGAGCTGACTTGCCTTTTTGAATTTAAACAAAAGCTTGGAGGATATCTGTTCCTTGGTGCGCTCTCCATGACAACGCTTCAGCCAACTACAATCTTCTTGACAACCAATCAGCACAATTATTCCTTGCAGTATAAATTGTTGTTCCCTTTGAAATTTGGTATTCTTGTATCTGTTCTGTTGAGCGCAAGATGAAAAGCTTCGACAGTGTGTCTCTTTTTCAGCAATTCAAGTATTCTGAAATTACTTGCTTGATTATAAAATAAAAGGAAAGGCATCGCTAAAATCATGAGAGGCACCGCAACAAAGAGCTGTTTAAGTCATGTGTTTAAGTCACATCAAACTGTGGTCAGGAGAGAATCAAATTCATGTTGGAACCTTGTAAGAGCGGTGTTCATTCAATGGCTCGACCGAAGCAAATAATGGATTTGAAGGCTTAAAGGGCGTTAAATCATCAGAATTGCCCATCGAAAAATTAAATCCAAGGGTTCCCAATATATGAAAATGGTTAATGCAAATAAATAAGGTAAAACGTACTTACACTGACTAAGATAATTTTAGAATGCTGCAGAAAATAATAACGCAGATTTTCTCTGTTTGCTCTGAAGGTTAAAGGATTGTTTGATGCAGGCCATAGAAAAAGATCAGGCAGGTATGGACTCTGCTTTTAAAAAAACAACCTGATTTTCCATCATTAATTTCCTCCACAAGCAGGTCTCCTGGAATCTTCTGGTTGGACCCCACACCAAAGAAACTGTTGGGACATCTATAAACTATTCAATTATCAAAAAAGCTCAACCCACTAATGTAACTTTCACGTATAACAACTTATTTAATGCATGCTTTTGTTTCAAGGCAACATGTGGTAATAGGAAGGTGAGGTTAAAGAATGGATATTGGCCAGAATACTCCGGTTGTTAGGATTCACTTTTCCCGCCAGCAGCGCACCCCCGCCCATGGGTTTCCTGTCGACATGGTATGTCTTCAATGAGAAATCCCATTGACCAGCGGTGGGAAGATAGAATCCCGTTGCCAGCAAATGGTTTGCGGCCAAGGAGTGGGAGACCGGGGAATTCAGACCATTGTGTTCCCGCATCTCAACCGTGGAGGAAATTGCTGGGCAGTTGACGGTGTCAGAACATCATCAAGCCAATCAGAGAGGGCCAAGCAGGAGGATATCAACAAGTTCAAAGCTATTAGCTGTCATTCCTGTTCATTCTTCCCTTTTCCATTATTCAATGTTTCGAGGCAATGTGTGGCTAATACTCTTGTAATTCTTCTCTGTTGCAATATTTCTCCCTTGTATTACTTCTTCCTCTTGTGTTCTCATAAGTGTCTTCAAGGTGCTGCCAGTAACAATCTCTGGGGCTTCTCAGTCTTTTGCTGACAGTCACTCCACTTGCCACAACTGTTAGCAACACTTAAGGGATTCAGATTTCGAAATTGAGGAAGGTCCACCAGTGTAAAGTTTGAAGACTTAGAATAAAAGCAGCTATAGGTGCGGTGTCAACCATTTCCGAACTATCTCACAACTCAGTTCAAGGAAGCAAATAGCCACCTCTATCTCAGAAGGCACACTTCAACAGCTGTTAGATGGTCACCTCACTGCATTTGGGCACTGGGATGACGCTAAGAAGGGTAATCGGATTAAGCAGTATAAGGTACACAGGGATGGGTCTTTCTCCATTATTCAGCTTGAAATTGTGCCGAAAAGTAGTGGTAATGCTAGGAAATTGAATCAATGAAGCCTATTACCAGACCCCTACCCAATCTCAATACTCCTTCACCTGTCCTCCTCAAACACACAAAACCTGCTAACACCATTGCGGCTCTTCCTACCCATGCAGCCTCCCATCTATTGTTTAAAAGTTTCTTTTATCTTCAGGCATCTTCTCCCCCTAGAAGATTTAATTCTAATGCTCTAGTGGTGCCTCTGCCACCAAATTTCCCTCTTGTCAGTGGGTATCCTGTGACAATCCCTTCCCTGTAGAGCCAACGAGTGTTAACCCAGAAAAATGGGGGACTCAGAGGCTGAGCAAAAGTACATCCCAACGCTGTTTGGCACTGGAAGAATCAAAACACAAAACACTTGTGCACTTGAACCTAAGTAAATTTCTGAATATGAGGCTGGATTCTCCGTTTCCCCAGCCGCCTGTTTCGAGGCAGTGTGCCGTTCGCTGACGGTGGGATTCTCTACCCACACTGCTTGTCAATGAGATGTTCCATTGACGCTCCCCCTCACTGCCTATAAACCTGCATTTGGGGGTGTGCTACCGGCGAGAACAGAGAAACCCAATGGCCGGAGAATTCTGGCCATGATCTTCAGTAGGGGGAAGATTTAGGTAGCGGCATTTGAATTGATGGACATGCATTATAGATGTAAAACAAAACTGTGTTAGGTGTTCGAAAGGCCAGTTATTTGGGAACATATGGTTACAACTGCTTGTCCTTTCTGCAAGAAAGTTCTAAAAGGAGGGGTTTTCATTGCATGGGGAGGAGGGGGCGGTGAGGAGTGATTTTATGGTCTGCCAGCTGGAAAGCCTGCAAGGGAACTGCATCAGCTCTTCAAGGAAGGCCCAACACTATGAAGTGCCTCTCAGATGGACCATCCCTAGGAACAAGGGCCGTAGGGGCAGAAATTCCTCTCCCTGAGAGCTGCCGGCAAATCTGAGCCCAGCAAAACTTCTCATTCGCCTCTCTGTGGATTGAGAGCCACGAGAGGCGTAGAATTGAGGAATAACCAAGGCCAGAGGCAGCAAGGGTTTGTGGGAAATGGGGAGCAGAGTTGTCAGCAAGGGCAAGTTGCTTCCCCCTTCCAAATGCAGGTCCCCTATGAACAAGGCAATCCCAGCCCCACCCCCTCAACCCCATAGATTACAAGCAGTTCACACAGGTTTGCTTTATTGTCCTCTGTGCGTGGTGACAAGCCAGCCCACTGCTGGGTTAACGCTTGAGGCATTGAGCCCCTTAAAGGTTCATTAATTTCCCATCTGAGGATATCAATCAATGGCGGTGCGGGAAATCTAACAACCATGAACTTTTCTTCCACATTGCTAATTTTAATGGAGGTAGCGGCATGTTGGAAAGTGATCCTTCCACCTGATGCAATGCCCTCCCCACTTCCAAAAATGTCACAGGGCATTTTGTCTCGCTTGCCTGATTTTCTGACGTAACATCCGTGAAAATCCATGAGCAACAATGTAAATGGCGGCGAGTGCCATTTTGCCAGCATTCCTGCTGAAGTACAGCGATCAATGAGAGAGCACATGTGGAAATTATTGATTTAAGGCTGGGGGAGTCACTTCTATTCTGACTAAACCATCAACAGAAACTCTTCCAGTGCACATGCTGTTTGCCTGAGTGACAGAAAAAAAATTGGACATCACCTTTAATTATCTCAGTTGTCCTTCTCTAATTTGTCTTTATGCTACACGTACAATTTACCAAAAATACCTCAAAGAACATAATTAACATTTACAACTAAACGGGAACAATCTTCCAAATAAATTACTTTCTTAAGCCAAGCTTATATTAATTATGGCAATAATAAAGCACAATTAGCTTTAACAGCTTTATAAATTTTGCATTTGCCAGTGACAAGCCTTTATAGGTTGCCATGTCATTTAGTTTTATGACTTTATTAAGATGTAATGGGGGCAATGAAAAGCAACCCATCTAGCCTTTCTAGAAATAGAATCCAATCATTACTCTGCGCTATGTGTTAGCAGCAAGTTATTAATACAGCCACTGCGTCATCAAGGGCAAGTTGTCACACTTTTAATTAATTCCTGTAGCTTTCTGTTGTTATATTCATGAAAAAAAAGGAGGAATGAAGAAAACTGAAGGTGACGAAAGCGCACAATTAAATGTTTAAGGTACAGTAAGTACTCTTGTGCATGTTAATAATTTTGCTCTTTAATCATTGACAAAACCTACCATTTACGAACATCAATTTCATCTCCCTGTATTATGTAATTTAAATAATATTAAATATATTGGGATATTAGATCATACAAAGACTTTGCAGGTCTTTAAGGCAGGCAAGCAATTCATCCCATTCAACAATGTTACTTATAACCATGTAAGCTATAATCGGATCTGTCATTACATATCATAACATGACACTTAATAGCATTTCAACTTTGTTTCTGATGTGACTTGATGAAGAAATAATTCAAAATACCTACAAAAGAAGTAGTTAACTTGATTTTTCATAAAACACTACGGGAGCGATACTGGAAAACCCTGAAAACAGGCACGCGATCATGATGCACAATTTATTAAATTAATGAAAATTAAACAATATTAATCCATACACAGACTGAAAAACTGGATGGTCAAAGATAGCCTGGGTGAGGAGTTTATAGAATATTTTCAGGATAGTTTCTGAGAGCAGCATATTCTGGGGTTAACCAGAGATCAGGCCAAACTAGACCTGGTATTGTGCAACAAGATAGGAATAATTGATGACTTTGCAGTGACGGCACCACAAGGTAGCAGGGATCATAATTTTGAGGGAGGGAAGAGTAGGTCCAAAACTAGCACTTTGAATTTAAATAATGTTGATTGTGAGGGCACAAAAGTAGAGCTAACTGAAGTGAACTGACAAATTAGGTAAAGGCATAAGTTAGTAGAAGAATTTCTCTCTGAACACCCTGACTGGGTATAGCCTCTTGCTGAGAGCCCTTCCCTTTACAACCTCAAACAACCACAGAAAACACCAAACATTTGTAGAATCGCAACAACAGACAAATGAAATCGACTAGCAACTAATCTATAAGCAGTTGATGAACCCTTTAAGTAATGCGGGAGAAGGGGTCCTTCCCTCTGTTGAACATGTGCTCAACTTTACAAGGTTGAGCGATTAGCTAGCTGAAGAATTGAGCTGAACAAAATAGCACCGCTGGCCTCAAATCAGCTTTGCATGCAAATTAATTTCATGGTCCGACATATTTTTAATGCACCACTCTAACACCCTCGTCAATAAGGCGCCCAGCGCAATTCACCCCTCAAGTGTGCATGCACCATTGACATATTTTTGGAGCTCTAACGACAGTGTTGTAGCGTGCTAATGAGAACAACTTCTCACCCGATATTAATAGTTAAATTCTCAGAATCTTAAAGTTACTGGGTCACACAGTTACTTCTTCATTTTTTACAAAAGTTTCTGACTACTTTCGGTCATGTAGGAAGCACAGAAAGCAATTTCATTAGATTTTACAGGCTTCTTGAACAAGCATATCAGTGGCATCAACCTGCACCAGAAAAGTATTGATGGTCCTGCTCAAAACATATTGTGAGTGAATTAATTGTTATGTATAATGTTATGTTTACATCAGAAATATTATGTTGCTCCTTCCTAATGAATGCAACAACTATATGCATGAGCGTGCAGTGTAAAAGTATACAATGTGAGGAAATTACTTAAATATATTCAAATGCATCCCACATGTCTTCCAACACTGACAAGATGCCATTGCTGCAAAGGAGTATACCTTACTCTTATAACCCACACGAGATCTATGGGGTTGGAGCAATCAATCTTCCATGAGTCTCGCTTAATACGAGCTCCACTGCTAAGGGGGCAGGGTGCCTTAGATCGCTCGTGATTAAGATCTGTATAAAGTCAAGCAAGTATGGCACTGACAGAGCAAACCCGGCTGGGATCTGATGTATATTGTACATATAATTGCTTTGCAATAAACCAGGTTTTCTTTTTTATTAACTTGGTTCAGACTCATTTGCGGTCTACAATACTGGCGATGAGAATACAACTGGATTACTATCGGTGCTGCTACACCATCATGTGAACCTTTGCTCCTTTGCTCTGCTGGACGAAGGTTGGCATTTTATTTTCGAAAATGCCTTTGTTTGGAAGATTGGGCATGTTCGACGCAAGACGAGAGGATTGGACACTGTACACAGAACGCACGCGTTATTTATTCCGGGCAAACACTATCACAGATGATGATCGACAGACAGACAGACAGTAACATTGCTGGCTGTCTGTGGAGCACATACTTATGGAGTGATAAAAAAAGCCTTAAATATTCTGCAGCTCTGGACACTAAAACTTTCGAACAGTTGGTAAACCTGGTGGCGCAACACTTCAACCCGAAACTATCTGTAATAGTGCAGAGATACCGTTCCAATACGGCAGAGAGCACTCCTGGGGAATCTGTAACAGGGTTTTGACAAGGCAATGAAAAATAGCTGAATTTTGTGAATACGGAACTTCCGTTTCCAAAATGTCGTGTGGCTGTTTGGTCTGCGGCGAAAATAACATGGCTACTCAAAGGAAGCTGCCAGCCGAACCATTCCTAAACCTTCAGCAGGCCGTACAAATTTCGCTTTCCCATGAAAGCAGAGAGAGGAGTGCAAGAGATCCAGAGATGGAGGTAGACATAATAGGACATGCCCCCTACCAGCGAGAGCCACCCACCCCCCCCACCCCCACCACAAGGACTGTTACCCGCCCTGAACTGACTAACGTAGGGGCCAGATCCACTGGTTAAGAACCAAGTCATCCTGACGGGATAGCTCCCCGGAGTCTATAGAGGGAGAGCCAGGACGATGAGGGGCACCTTCTCTCCATGTCTATATGGGTTTCCTCCGGGTGCTCCGGTTTCCTCCCACAACTCCCAAAAGACATGCTGGTTAGGTGAATTGGACATTCTGAATTCTCCCTCTGTATACCCGAACAGGCGCTGAATTGTGGCGACGAGGGGATTTTCACCGTAACTTCATTGCAGTGTTAATGTGTAAGCATACAATTGACACTAATAAAGATATTATTATTATGTGGACACAGAGGCTGAAGGGGGCATAAGGCACAAGACAGCCAGGAATCCAGGCACCCTGGTTGATGCAATTGCCACCCACGGACTCGCACTTTCCCCCTGAACAGTCAAAGGAGGAATGTATGCTAAATTGTCTGAGGCGCACTGAGCGGCCCCCATCAAGATAACTGTGGAGGTTAACACGGGAGTTACACACGGGAGTTGCGGTTTCTGTTGTTGGAAAGCAGACTTTTGACCAGATTTCTGACATCTACCAGCGAACTGTTAGCCATTGCAGAAACCACTATGGCTCCGGCGGTTTATGGACATCTGTCAGTGCCATTCCCATTGATCAGCCAAGGGACACGGCTAGGCTGCTAGGCAACAATTGGCTAATGTGCCTACATCTGAACTGGCAGCAGATTTTCCAAATGATATCAGGGGGCCTGTATGAATACCAGGAAAATATCCTGAGGATTCCAGCCTGGACTGAGAAAAATAAAAGGGGCAATGGGAAAATTTCAGGTCAATTCGGCCGTCCAACCATGATATTTCAGAGCTCGCCTGGTCCCTTACGCTTTGATAGCGTAAGTTGAGGCTGAACGTAGCTGAATCGAAGGATTTGGGATCGTCAGGCTGGTACATTTTGCTGATTGGGCGGAACCAGTGGTCCCAGTGCTCAAAATTAATAAGATGGTCAGATTGTGGGGACCATAAGTTAATGGTCAACAGGACATTAGATGCCCTGCATTGAGGTCCTGTACGGAAAATTGGTCGGTGGACACTTATTTACCAAACCCGATATGTGTCGTGCATATTTGCAGTTAGAATTGGACCCTGCCTCACTATAAACATCCATGGAGGCCCGTACGAGTACACCAGACTATCTTTTGGCATGTCGTCAGCCTATGCTATATTCCAGAGAGCGATGTAAAACATACTTAGGATACAATTTGGAGAAATGCGAGGTCATCCACTTTGGTAGCAGAAACAAGAAGGCAGACTATTATCTGAATGGCCATAAATTAGGAGAGGGAAATGTGCAACCAGATCTGGGTGTCCTCGTACACCAGTCCATGAAGGTAAGCATGCATATACACCAGGCAATAAAGAAAGCAAATGGCACGCTGGCCTCCATTGCGAGACGTTTTGAATACAGGAGCAGGGATGTCTTACTGCAATTCCAGGGCCTTTGTGAGATCACACCTGGGATACCGTGGCAGTTTGTGTCCCTTATTTGAGGAAGGATGTTCATGTTCTCGAGGGAGTGCAGCGAAGGTTTACCAGACAGATTCCTGGGATGGTTAATAGCACAAGGCTGTAATTATGCTGATTTCAGAGACACTATGATAATGGATCAATTAATTTCTGGACTATCTGAGAAAAATTTGAGGGAAGAACTTTCACAAAATAAGTATCTAACTCTGGAAATCGTTTATGAACAAAAACAATACTTTGAGTCTTTACAAACAAAGAATCAGTATCCAGAAAACAAAATCTGTAAAAATGGGGCAAATTCTCACCACGAGGCAGAGGCAAGGTTGAAACTGAAGACGGAAGTTCTGAATGGCAGCCATCTTGCGCATGTGCAGTCTGACCAGTCCGCACATGCGCACTTCCCTAAAAGACGCAAACCAGTAGAAGTATTTTTCGCATGTGCGAGAAGCCGCGCATGCGCAGTTGCAAAAAGAGCGCACAGTAAAGGAAATTCGGCTTGCGCATGCGCAATCGAGTCCGACGCACAACGTCACGAGCGTCATGATGTCAGAGGATCCGGACACCACCCACTTAAAGGGGAAATGCCCAAAAATTGAAAAAAAGAGTTTTAAAACTACAAAACACAATTTTTTTCACCTCGAAAGAAAGAACAATGCCTTAACTTCTCCCAGCAGTTAAAAATAACCTCCGCAGCACCCTGGAACAAGCAGTTTGCACCACCCAAAGTGAAGAGCACAGTGAAAAATCCAAAACCAAAGAAGATGGGGCGCGATTCTCCACAAATGCGGAGAGTCGTAAAGGCTGCCGTGAAACCGGCCGTGTTTGACGGCAGACTCCGCGCCCCCTCCCGGGACCCGATTCACTCCCCGGTCGGGGCTAGCATCGGGGCCCCGGGAAGAACGGCAGCGCGGGCTTAGCGAATGTTCGTTAAACCCGGCTGCCAAGACTCACAGCGGCTGACGCGCACGATGACGTCAGCCGCGCATGCGCGGGTTGGACGGCTCCAACCCGCGCATGCGCGGATGACGTTATCGCGCATATGCGTCAAACCCACGCATGCGCGGTCCGTCATGCCCCTCAGCCGCCCCGTGGACTGATCCTGCGGGACGGCGGAGGGACAAAGAATGCGCAGGAATCGGACCCGCTGTCCGCGATCGGTGCCCACCGATCACGGGCTCATGCCACCCTTGGCACGGCCGTGCCAATCGGTGGCATGGTTGTGCAGAACAGCACTTTGCGGCCGTTTTCACGAACTGTGATAGCAGGTGTGTTTAAATTCGTGAAAACGGCCGTAAAGGCCTGAGAAATCGGCCCATCGGATAGGGGAGAATCGCTGCTCGCCGTAAAAAAACGGCGAGCAGCGATTCGTGTCTTGGGGCGGCCGTGGGGGGGGGGGGGGGGGGAGAATAGCGGGAGGTCGGGAAAAATGTCGGGAAGGCCCTCCCACTATTCTCCGACCCGTCGTGGGGGGTGGAGAATCGTGCCCATGATTTGTTCATTGAACATGAAGACCATAATAACAAATCTGAAAACAAAAAAGATGATTTGTTAATTGAACATGAAGAGCACAATAATGAATGGGAAACAAAAATAAATGATTTGTATATTGAGGAATACTACTCAGACATGGCTGAGTTCTTCAGATATGATGATCATAGCATCAGCAACATGGTTGAAAAGCTCAATCCGAATCTAGTCATGGTAGATAAATCCAATACCATGATGCAATGGCAGATCGGTGAATCATTGGATGATAGCAACCTGTCAATCAGCCAAGAAGAAAACAACGCCACAGAGAGCACAGAACGACTCGGTTGAGACAGCACAGATTGACTCCAAAGAGAGAACACTGCATGACTCCACACGGAGAGCGATGAAAGACTCCACAGAGAGAGCGACGTAAGCCTCGACAGAGAGTTGACAGACTCCAGAATGGAAGCAATTAAAGACTCCAGAGCGACAACCATTTACAAAGAAGACTATGAAGGTCTATCCACCTTATCTGAGCAACCAGCAGCAGACTATGAAAGTCTACCAAACTTACGTGAACAACAAAAAGACTATGAAAGTCTACCCAGTTTATTTGAGCCACCGGAAGAAGACCATGAAAGTCTACCCAGCTCACTTAACCAACAGGAAGACACTGAATGTCTACCCACTGTATGTGAGAATAGTGACAATGTGATCACGATCGACATACAAGATGTTCAAGATCACAGTGAGACTGACAGATCTCAGCTCGTATGCACAGAAGCACTCAACAATCAAAGTGAAACTACTCTTCAGTCCAGTGAGACCATGCTAATTAAAACCTCATCTACTCTAAACTACCCAAAAGAAAATGAAATCTTGAAGATTTTGACTCCAGAAGAGGAGCACCAAGAAACCAAAGATGATTCAAATGAACCAGAAATGACTCCAGTTTGTTCTCGTGATGGGCGCAATGATGCTAAGGAGCTCGATTCTTCTGCCCCGCCCGCCACAGGAATGCCACGGGCGAGACGCCGACAATGGAAAACACCCTTGACCTCAGGCAGGATTCTCCAGTTACCGGGTGAACGTGGCTGGAGAATCCCGCCCAAGGACTCCTCCTTCAAACTCAACCAAGGGACTTGGGAGTCCTTGTTCACGATTCTCTTAAGGTTAATGTGTAGGTTCAGTCGGCAGTTAAGAAGGCTAATGCAATGTTAGCCTTCATGTCAAGAGGGCTAGAATACAAGACTCCGGAGGCTGTATAAGGCTCTGGTCAGACCCCATTTGGAGTATTGTGAGCAGTTTTGGGCCCCATATCTAAGGAAGGATGTGCTGGCTTTGGAAAGAGTCCAGAGGAGGTTCACAAGAATGATCCCTAGATTGAAGAGCTTGTCGTATGAGGAACGGTTGAGGAATCTGGGTCTGTACTCAGAGTTTAGAAAGATGAGGGGGGATCTTATTGAAACTTACAGGATACTGCGAGGCCTGGATAGAGTGGACGTGGAGAGGATGTTTCCACTTGTAGGAAAAACTAGAACCAGAGGACACCATCTCAGACTAAATGGACGATCCTTTAAAACTGAGATGAGGAGGAATTTCTTCAGCCAGAGGGTGGTGAATGTGTGGAACTCTTTAGAAGGTTGTGGAGGCCAAATCATTGAGTGTCTTTCAGACAGAGATATTTAGGTTCTTGATTAATAAGGGGATCAGGGGTTATGGGGAGAAGGCAGGAGAATGGGAATGAGAAAATATCAGCCATAATTGAATGGCGGAGCAGACTCGATGGACTGATTGGCCTAATTCTGCTCCTATGTCTTATGGTCTTATGGTGTAACCTAGTTGCATAAAGCATGATTGTCCATTTATTCACATGCACACGTTCCAGGGCATGGTACGTAAGAATGAGTAAGGAAAGTCATCTGCAATACAATCCCTTTCATTTTCCCTTCATTCACCAAATAATGTAAAACATGCACTGAAATGTCAATTTTCAATATAATAATTCCAGCAACTAATTTCTAGCTGTCAATGTTTTGGGGCAAAAATCAGTAAAAGATAAACTGCCAAAATGTAAGATACAAACACTTGGCTCAGAACTAAAGAAAAATTGTACTTTCCTATATTCTGTAAAATTTATAAATAATGGGGGAGATTTTTGAACCTGGGTTAGTGGTCTGCAGGATCGCCAATGCAGGTGGAAAATCTGGAGAGAATTGGGAAACGCGATTCTCTCCGGAGAAATCACGTTTTCCCATTTTCCACACACCTCTCCGTCATGAGGGGCGAGAACATCATTTAAGTTTTTGAATACATTTCAGTGTAATTACCCAGGCCCCCTTCCACATGATGCTCCCCCCTCCCTCCCACCTTCCCACCGAATATTTAAACCTCGCCAATGTCATGTCACAGCTATTTGAAGACATAAATCAGTAGAGGTGATTTCCCCCTCCACCCCCAGGGGCACAAAGGTAAATATGGCCCCTGGGGAGAGAGGGACATGCCAAGGCAGTGCTCTGTCACTGTCCTTTAGCACAGGTTGGCACTGCCAGGTTGGCACATGCCAAGTTTACATAGTGCCAACCTGGCAGTGCTGACCTGTGCCAAGGGGCAGGTCGTCTGGGGAGCAACAATGCGGGGGGTTCCCGTCAAGTGTGGTAGGGGACGAACGCGGAGGTCATTGAGGCGGGAACTTGCAGGGATGTGGGGGGTGGGGGGGGGGGGGGTGGGAGTGGTCAGTGAGGAGGGAACATGCTGCAGGCAAGGGGGAGGTCAATCAGTGAGAGAGGGGGAATGCAGCTGATACTACTGTAGTGAGTGGTGGGGGGAAAGGGGCTTGATCTTCATTTCTGATTGGCATGCCGTTAAAGATGGTGTCCTGATCTCTGTAGAGCCAGCCTTGCCAGCTCTATCAGGCCCAGCACTGTCAGTGTGACAACTGTAAACCAAACCCATTCATATTTTTTTGTTCAGAGGGGCTGGTCTGTGCACCTGGAGAACTACACATCAGTTCACAGTCTTTGAATAAATATGGTAAGATTCCACACTGACTTCTTGTCAGTGCAGAGGCAGTTTTCCCCCAAGGCCCATTATGGAGGATAAACTCAAGGCATAGTATATGCCAAAGCACACGTGTGACTGGAATTTAATGCCCATCCTCAAAGCAACTTCAGAAGTGGGGGGCACTTGATCAGGCAGGAGGGTAGGGTGGAGACTTTGCCACCTTTCCAACTCCCCACAATCAAGTTCCAGGTGGGATGCAGGTGGTCCCTCGTTCATAGGCATTCTGTGCGCAATCAGGTGACACAACATCAGGAAGGGGGAAGGGGGGGGGCAAGACTTCAAGAAGCCTCTCTCCTGCCCCTGCTCCACATTAGGTGGTAAACTCCTCCCGATGGCCCCCATCCTTCCCACACTCACCTCTGTCTGGCGATCCTTGGCTGATTGGAAGACAGCTTGACGAGGCTCAATTTCAACCCGACTGAGATTTCACTCGAGTCGGAGGCCCGACACTGCATCAGGCCTGTAAGATCCCTGTAGCATTAAATTTCACAGTGTGGTGTCCTGATAAACCTAATCTTGCAATGCTACAGTACTAAAATGAAACTTTTGTTTGTACTGGACAAAAACTCTGAGGTTCACCTTAAGACCCATCATGAAATTGATATACAGCATAATGGGCATAAATCCAGTGATATGGGTCCCTTTCTAATCTTCCTTATTCTACACCACTCCTGCTAAAAAATCATGAACAACGGTGACCAGAAACTATCCCTTGTTCTATACCAGGGGTGGGCAAACTTTTCCGTGCAAGGGCCACATTCAGAAATTCACAATTTTAAAGGGCCGCATAGTATATTAAGTAAAATAATTACTTCACCCGGTTATGATTCTGGGCGCCTCATATAGAACATAGAACAGTACAGCACAGAACAGGCCCTTCGGCCCTCGATGTTGTGCCGAGCAATTATCACCCTACTCAAGGCAACGTATCCACCCTATACCAGTAAGTAACCCAACAGCCCCCCCCATTAACATTAAAAAAAAAATGTAAAATTAAAAAACAAATTAAAAAATTTTTTTTTTTTTTTTTTTTAATGACTTGGTGGGCCGCATAAAGACCTTTGGCGGGCCGCATGCGGCCCGCGGGCCGTAGTTTGCCCACCCCTGTTCTATACAGTAAGAAGAGGCTTCATGGTCATATTGATACTTCATGCTGTGGTTTGCTGTGTTTGGGAGGAAGCACTTTATCATTACAGTTTTCACAACCCAGTCCTTTTGATAGTCCTTAATTACTTTAATTATTACATTGTTACATTTGCAGCAGGTCCTCAAACCTTGACTGAAAACTAGGGCGGGTTTCTCTGGTGTCCGACGGCGAAATCGCGTTCGCCAATTTGCTGGAGAATCCCCGTTCACGACCAAATCGGGAGCGGCGCCGCTTTCGCGATGCTCCGCCTCCTCCAAAGTCGACATATCGATGGCCTGAGGCCCGCCCCCCGATGGTCCACCCCCGACCGGCCGAGTTCCCAACGGCGTGGGTCTCTCATGGTCTCATCCTTTGGGAACTCGGCGTGGCGGCTGTAGACTGAATCCAGTGCTGCCACAGTCAGGGGAGGGCCAATCCGCGGGCAGGGGGCACTTTGCCAGGGGCTGTGGTGTCTGTGGAGGGGGTGGTCCGGGACGTGCGAGCGGATAAAGGAGGGGCACTATTTTGCAGGCTGGGTCCACGAGCGGCTGCCGCCATGTTGCACGTCGCGGCCGCTGCAGGCCGATGCCATGTGCATGCGCGGCCACGGACATGGCAATTCTCCAGGCTGTATTGGCAGCTAGAGCCGGGTGCTCTACTCTGCTTGGCTGCTAGCCCCCAGCCAAACGGAGGATCGGTGGCCGTTTTACACCAGTTTTTATGTTGTAAAATGCCATGCCGACGTGGGGGCATGGCCTCAAAATCAGAGAATCCAGCCCCTTATTTTCATTTTACATGATCAAACTTGCTTTTACTCACAAGAGGTATCCTTGTCATGGTAAAGAGACCTGTAAGCAATTTAATAGGTTTGTAAACACAAATGAACAGCTGGACAACAACTGCAGTAGTCAATGCACCCACTGATGCAGATGTTCATGTTTACTTAAAAATCACAGCAATATTGACAGTCTGCACTACAATGATACATGCTACAACTGTGCTAATATTTCAGCTGGAAAGCATCATTTTTGGAAATAGTTGTTGGACAAGGTGGATCTTTTCCGATACCCCTGAGCACCCCTCACCCTCACCAACCCAAAACTATGACAATCCTTGCATGAGATTTCGAAAACCCCATTTTCTATATCCAGAGGTTACTTACCACAGGCCTGTGTACGTCCCAGAATGCTCTTTCCTGACTATCAAGAATTTTTCTTTCAATTTTGTCCCTCTTCTTATCAACTCTGTGAAAAGGAACAAGTGTGATAATAGGATTTATTTATTTTTGTCAGATCAGCAACAATTTTGCATCCGTTGAGTAATAATTCTCAAGTTAAAAATAGCCCTGGAATGAAGAGCTTGTCGTATGAGGAACGGTTGAGGACTCTGGGTCTGTACTCGTTGGAGTTTAGAAGATGAGAGGGGATCTTATTGAAACTTACAAGATACTGCGAGGCCCAGATAGAGTGGACGTGGAGAGGAAGTTTCCACTTGTAGGAAAAACTGGAACCAGAGGACATAATCATAGACTAAAGGGACGATCCTTTAAAACAGAGATGAGGAGGAATTTCTTCAGCCAGTGGGTGGTGAATCTGTGGAACTCTTTGCCGCAGAAGGCTGTGGAGGCCAAATTATTGAGTGTCTTTAAGACAGAGATATTTAGGTTCTTGATTAATAAGGGGATCAGGGTATATGGGGAGAAGGCAGGAGAATGGGGATGAGAAAATATCAGCCATGATTGAATGACGAAGCAGACTCGATGGGCCGGGTGGCCTAATTCTGCTCCTATGTCTTATGGTCTTATGGTCACTCTAAATATCTTTAAAAATGAGCATTAAATAGGGATGAATAGAATTGTTTTGGTGGGGGGGGGTCGTATGGATTGAAAGATGATTGAATACAAGGAGTATAGCAGAGTTGGCTGGGAAGAGAATTGCACTTGGCAGGCGTTTTCTGACTCAAAGATTATCCTCTGATTGTGAGGGTTAATCTAGATTCAGAGAATGAATGTTTATAGTATCCCTAAATTCAAAAATGAATATGAGGATCTCAAAAGCAATTTTCTGAGGAGTGGCTTAAAGAGTACAAGTGTGATAGTTGACCAAAGATTTACCTGGACATAGGTACGTGATATAGAGTTCCAGACCAGCCGGTGGGTGTGAAGAATGGAGACAGGGAGGCCAGTGAAGCAAGATACAGAAAAATCTATTCTTGAGAGGGCCAAGATTTGGTTGAGGAATTCAGCAATGGTGGGTAATGTTCCAGGGGCAAAGAAGACAATATTGGCGACAGGCCAGTTGTGGGGCTGAATCCCCATCCTAGATTAGTATGAGGTGAAATGCCAAGATTTTAAACCAGCCAAACATTTTATTTTCAAACACTGCATTTTCAGCCAAGCAGGTTAACGCAGGTGAAGCCAGATAAATATAAAGGTCTTTGGTGATAACAGAACAGGTTAGGAAAATGCTATTTCAAAAACTAAAATAAATTCTCTTATACTCACTTTGCTTGTGCTTCTGCTTGCATAAAGATAAATTCCCATTTTCGAGCAAATGCTCTCTGTAGACGGGCCAAACTCTCCTAGAAATGGAACAGTCTGTATTAAAGGTAAGATCGGCAGAGGTGACAGCAAACTTCCTAAAGAGATCAATGATTACTGACACCAGTTTATCTGCCATTAGACCTCCATGGAGATGAACAATCCTAATTTAATGGCTCACAGCAAACAACATTTACAGCAACCTGAGTATATTTTTTGAAATACATTTAAAATAACTGACAATTGAAACAACACAAATCTTCTGATAAAACATGGGCTGATTTCTCCAGTAAAATGCAGTGAGTGGAGGATGGTTACAAATAAATTATGTACACAAAATCAATCCCACTCGCTTGCTGCTGTGTGCTTTATTGACAAGGGAATTACCAAATTACTTGCATTCTGGCTGTGGTGTTACTATATGCAGCCTCAAAGTATTTGTATTATTGAAAAGTTACTGCTGTTAGCGGAACTCTTAACTATCTCTTAACTCTTAACTAGCTCAGAGCGAGAACAAACAGAGTTGTTATCTCTGGGTTGTTGCCCGTGCCACGTGATAGTGAGATGAGGAATAGGGAGAGAGAGCAATTAAACACGTGGCTACAGGGATGGTGCAGGCGGGAGGGATTCAGATTTCTGGATAACTGGGGCTCTTTCTGGGGAAGGTGGGACCTCTATAGACAGGATGGTCTACATCTGAACCTGAGGGGCACCAATATCCTGGGGGGGGAGATTTGTTAGTGCTCTTTGGGGGGGTTTAAACTAATTCAGCAGGGGCATGGGAACCTGGATTGTAGTTTTGGGGTACGGGAGATTGAGAGTATAGAGGTCAGGAGCACAGATTTGACTTCGCAAGAGGGTGCCAGTGTTCAGGTAGGTGGTTTGAAGTGTGTCTACTTCAATGCCAGGAGTGTACGAAATAAGGTAGGGAAACTGGCAGCATGGGTTGGTACCTGGGACTTCGATGTTGTGGCCATTTCAGAGACATGGATAGAGCAGGGACAGGAATGGTTGTTGCAGGTTCCGGGGTTTAGGTGTTTTAGTAAGTTCAGAGAAGGGGGCAAAAGAGGGGGAGGTGTGGCGCTGCTAGTCAAGGACAGTATTACGGTGGCGGAAAGGATGCTAGATGGGGACTCTTCTTCTGAGGTAGTATGGGCTGAGGTTAGAAACAGGAAAGGAGAGGTCACCCTGTTGGGAGTTTTCTATAGGCCACCTAATAGTTCTAGGGATGTAGAGGAAAGGATGGCAAAGATGATTCTGGAAAAGAGCGAAAGTAACAGGGTAGTTGTTATGGGAGACTTTAACTTTCCAAATATTGACTGGAAAAGATATAGTTCGAGTACATTAGATGGGTCTTCTTTGTACAATGTGTGCAGGAGGGTTTCCTGACACAATATGTTGACAGGCCAACAAGAGGCGAGGCCACATTGGACTTGGTTTTGGGTAATGAACCAGGCCAGGTGTTAGATCTGGAGGTAGGTGAGCACTTTGGAAACAGTGACCACAATTCGGTGACCTTTACGTTAGTGATGGAAAGGGATAAGTATACCCCGCAGGGCAAGAGTTATAGCTGGGGGAAGGGCAATTATGATGCCATTAGACATGACTTAGGATGTGTTGGTTGGAGAAGTAGGCTGCAAGGGTTGGGCACACTGGATATGTGGAGCTTGTTCAAGGAACAGCTATTGCATGTTCTTGATAAGTACGTACCAGTCAGGCAGGGGGGAAGGGGTCGAGCGAGGGAACCGTGGTTTACCAAAGAAGTGGAATCTCTTGTTAAGAGGAAGAAGGAGGCCTATGTGAAGATGAGGCATGAAGTTTCAGTTGGGGCGTCTGATAGTTACAAGGAAGCGAGGAAGGATCTAAAGAGAGAGCTGAGACGAGCAAGGAGGGGACATGAGAAGTCTTTGGCAGGTAGGATCAAGGAAAACCCAAAAGCTTTCTATAGGTATGTCAGGAATAAAAGAATGACTAGGGTAAGAGTAGGGCCAGTCAAGGACAGTGGTGGGAAGTTGTGTGTGGAGGCTGAGGAGATAAGCGAGATACTAAATGAATACTTTTCGTCAGTATTCACTCAAGAAAAAGATAATATTGTGGAGGAGAATGCTGAGACCCAGGCTATTAGAATAGATGGCATTGAGGTGCGTAGGGAAGAAGTGTTGGCAATTCTGGACAAGGTGAAAATAGATAAGTCCCCGGGGCCGGATGGGATTTATCCTAGGATTCTCTGGGAAGCCAGGGAAGAGATTGCTGAGCCTTTGGCTTTGATTTTTAGGTCATCATTGGCTACAGGAATAGTGCCAGAGGACTGGAGGATAGCAAATGTGGTCCCTTTGTTCAAGAAGGGGAGTAGAGATAACCCCGGTAACTATAGGCCGGTGAGCCTAACGTCTGTGGTGGGTAAGGTCTTGGAGAGGATTATAAAAGATACGATTTATAATCATCTAGATAGGAATAATATGATTAGGGATAGTCAGCATGGTTTTGTGAAGGGTAGGTCATGCCTCACAAACCTTATCGAGTTCTTTGAGAAGGTGACTGAACAGGTAGACGAGGGTAGAGCAGTTGATGTGGTGTATATGGATTTCAGTAAAGCATTTGATAAGGTTCCCCACGGTCGGCTATTGCAGAAAATACGGAGGCTGGGGATTGAGGGTGATTTAGAGATGTGGATCAGAAATTGGCTAGTTGAAAGAAGACAGAGAGTGGTAGTTGATGGGAAATGTTCAGAATGGAGTTCAGTTACGAGTGGCGTACCACAAGGATCTGTTCTGGGGCCGTTGCTGTTTGTCATTTTTATAAATGACCTAGAGGAGGGCGCAGAAGGATGGGTGAGCAAATTTGCAGACGACACTAAAGTCGGTGGAGTTGTAGACAGTGCGGAAGGATGTTGCAGGTTACAGAGTGACATAGATAAGCTGCAGAGCTGGGCTGAGAGGTGGCAAATGGAGTTTAATGTGGAGAAGTGTGAGGTGATTCACTTTGGAAAGAATAACAGGAATGCAGAATATTTGGCTAATGGTAAAATTCTTGGTAGTGTGGATGAGCAGAGGGATCTCGGTGTCCATGTACATAGATCCCTGAAAGTTGCCACCCAGGTTGATAGGGTTGTGAAGAAGGCCTATGGTGTGTTGGCCTTCATTGGTAGAGGGATTGAGTTCCGGAGCCATGAGGTCATGTTGCAGTTGTACAAAACTCTAGTACGGCCGCATTTGGAGTATTGCGTACAGTTCTGGTCGCCTCATTATAGGAAGGACGTGGAAGCCTTGGAACGGGTGCAGAGGAGATTTACCAGGATGTTGCCTGGTATGGAGGGAAAATCTTATGAGGAAAGGCTGATGGACTTGAGGTTGTTTTCGTTAGAGAGAAGAAGGTTAAGAGGTGACTTAATAGAGGCATACAAAATGATCAGAGGGTTAGATAGGGTGGACAGTGAGAGCCTTCTCCCGCGGATGGAGGTGGCTAGCACGAGGGGACATAGCCTTAAATTGAGGGGTAATAGATATAGGACAGAGGTCAGAGGTGGGTTTTTTACGCAAAGAGTGGTGAGGCCGTGGAATGCCCTACCTGCAACAGTAGTGAACTCGCCAACATTGAGGGCATTTAAAAGTTTATTGGATAAGCATATGGATGATAAGGGCATAGTGTAGGTTAGATGGCCTTTAGTTTTTTTTCCATGTCGGTGCAACATCGAGGGCCGAAGGGCCTGTACTGCGCTGTATCGTTCTATGTTCTATGTTCTATGTTCTATCTGTCACTGCACTGTGGCCAAGGAAACGTAACCTGTCCATCTGCGTGCTGTGCTAGTTATTCTTACTGACATACTTCAGGTCATAGATACATAGAAGATACCTAGAAGATAGGAGCAGGAGGGGGCCTTTTGGCCCTTCGAGCCGGCTTAGCCATTCATCACGATCATGGCTGATCATCCAACTCAATAGCCTAATCCTGCTTTCTCCCCATAGCCTTTGATCCCATTCTCCCCAAGTGCTATATCCAGCCGCCTCTTGAATATATTCAATGTTTTAGCACCAACTACTTCCTGTGGTAATGAATTACACAGGCTCACCACTTTTTGTGTGAAGAAATGTCTCCTTAACTGTCCGAAATGGTTTACCCTGAATCCTCAGACTGTGACCCCTGGTTCTGGACACACCTATCATTGGTAACATCTTCCCTGCATCTACCCTGTCTAGTCCTGTTAGAATTTTATAAGTCTCTATGAGATCCCCTCTCATTCTTCTGAACTCCAGCGAAAACAATCCTAACCTAGTCAATCTCTCTTCATATGACAGTCCCACCATCCCTGGAATCAGTCTGGTAAACCTTTGTGGACTCCCTCGAGAGCAAGAACATCCTTCCACAGAGAAGGAGACCAAAATTGCACACAATACTACAAGTGTGGCCTCACCAAGGCCCTGTACAATTGCAGAAACACATCCCTGTTTCTATACTTGAAACCTCCCCCAATGAAGGCCAACATACCATTAGCCGTCTTTACCACCTGCTGCAACTGCATGCTTACTTTCAGCGAATGGTGCACAAGGACATCCAGGTCCCGCTGCACACTCCCCTCTCCCAATTTACAACCATTCAGGTAGTAATCTGCCTTCCTGTTTTTGCTTCTAAAATGAATAACCTCAAACTTATCCAAATTATACTGCATCTGCCATTGGTTTGCCCACTCGCCCAACCTGTCCAGATCTTGCTGTAGGACCCCTGCATCCTCGTCACAATTCACCCTCCCACCTAATTTGGTATCATATGCAAACTTTGAGATGTTACATCTTGTTCCCTCATCCAAATCATTAATATATATTGTGAATAGCTGGGGTCCCAGCACTGATCCCTGTGGTACCCCACTGGTTACTGCCTGCCAATTTGTTAAAGACCCATTAATCCTTATTCTTTGTTTCTCTTTGTCATAGTAATGAGTAAGGCAATGTCAGGTCTAGTGATACTAAGTTCATTTTTGAAAAGTGTTTCTTTCATTTGAATCACAGAATTATGGCATCCATACAGTGCAGAAGATGCCCATTCAGCTCATTGAGTCTACAGCAACCCTCTGAAAGAGCACCATAGAGATAGAGACTGCGTGGTCATGGGCAGAGAGGGGGGTCATCTTGGATGGGTCCAGTTTAAGGTGGTACTAGAGGAGGTAGAGCCAGAAGGGGATGATGGTGGACGGCAGGGGGAGGGGAGCCGTAAGCTTCCCGTAAGAATTGTAATGCGGAAAGTTTGTGGGTTAAACGGGCGGATTGAGCGGTCTCAGGTTTTTGCACACCTGAGGAGTTTGAAGGATCAGGTTAGGTAGGATGGGAATGGGTGGGACAAGTATTTCATTTGGGGTTTGACTCAAAGTCACGGGGGGGGGGGCATTTTGTTGAACAAAAGGATGGGGTTTGTGAGGGCCATGGGCAAGCAGGATCCAGGGGTGAAGATATGTGATTGTGAGTGAGGCGCTGGAGGGGACGCTAATTCTGCGAGCCAACGCATATGCATTGAATTGGGATGATGTGGAGTTTGTGAAGGGTTTACTGGGATCAATCCCGGATATAGATGCGCACCAGTTGATTGTGGTTGGAGATTTTAATTGTGTGATGGAACCAAGGATTGACAGGTCGAACCCCAAGTCGATGGGAAGGTTGAGGATGGCGAAGGAATTGGGAGGATTTATGGAATGTATGGGAGTGAACATGGAATATAGAACATAGAACATACAGTACAGAATGAGGCCATTTGGCCCATCAATTCTGCACCGACACACTGAAGCCCTCACTTCCACCCTATCCCTGTAACCCAATAACCCCTCCCAACCTTTTTGGTCACTAAGAGCAATTTATCATGGCCAAGCCACCCAACCTGCACGTCTTTGGACTGTGGGAGGAAACCGAAGCACCCGGAGGAAACCCACGCAGTCACGGGGACAACTGCAGACTCCGCAGTGACCCAGCGGGGAATCGAACCTGGGACCCTGGCGCTGTGAAGCCACAGTGCTATCCATTTGTGCTACCGTGCTGCCCAAAGGTGATCCGTGGAGGTTTAAGAACACGGGTGGGAGGGGTGGGGGGAGGGGGGGGGGAGTATTCCTTCTTCTCACACGTGTATAAAGCATACTCTAGAATTGATTTATTTGTGGTGAATCGAGCGTTACTGATGGGGGTGGTGGATGATGAGTATGCGGGAATCGTAATTTTTTTTTTCTCTTTTTTATAAATTTAGAGGACCCAATTAATTTTTCCAATTCAGGGGCAATTTAGCATGGCCAATCCACCTAGCCCGCACATCTTTTGCGTTGGGGGGCGAAACCCACGCAAACACGGGGAGAATGTGCAAACTCCACACGGACAGTGACCCAGAGCCGGGACCGAACTTGGGACCTCGGCGCCGTGAGGCTGCAGGGCTAACCCACTGCGCCACCGTGCTGCCCGGGAATCGTAATTTTGAATCGTGCGCCCCATTGGCTGAGGTGAGGCTTAGCTCGGGGCAAGTATAGCGGCCGGGATGGAAACTAGATTTGGTTCTCTTGGCAGATAAGACATTTTGTGAGAAGGTGAGACTGGTGATTGGGGATTACATGGAGCTTGTTGCGTGAAAATATTCACAAGTAGCCCTTAACATGAGTGAAAGAAGCAATTTATTGTTGCAGAGCTCTGGGAGTAAGTCCTGGACCCCTTGGTCTTGCCGGCACACTTTCTGACTGAGCTGTGGCTTAAACTGGGTTAACGTACTTTTTCAAAGGCATAATTAGTTCCCATTCTCATTTACATACAGTCAATCAATTTTCTTAGCATTGCAGTTCATTCCATATATAGTTATTAATTCTTTACACAGTATGTTACATTCGCCCAATCAATATGTTGTGCGCATGATTACATAAGGTCATAGGGTTATGAGTTGGCAGTCATTAGGTCATGAGTTGCCAGTCCATGATGTGGATTTAGAGGCCACCCTTCCTTTCGCAGCTGTCTTGACAGCTTAGAGTAACAGCTTAGAATAACAGCTCCTGCAGTCCATGGAGCACTGGTCCTCACTTGACTCATTGTCTTTGGAGGATACATCTGTGAGAGTCACTCTTAGTCCAAAGTTCACTGTCGCAGCAGAAAGTTTACACCAACAAACCGAATCAGAACGGAGAGGTGCAGGTGGCCACGTTCTGGGAGGCATTGAAGGCAGTAGTCTGAGGGGAGATGATCTCTTTCAAGGCGCACAGGAATAGGAGGTGGAGGGAGGAGCATGGACGGTTGTTGGAAGAGATAGTCGACATGCACAGGAGATACTCAGAGGCTGCTATTGAGGAGTTGTTGGCAGAGAGGAAGATGTTGCAGGAGCAGTTCGATAGGTTGATGATGGGAAGGGCACCGGGCAGTTACGGAGGGCGAGGGGGGTGCAATATGAATATAGAGAAAAGGCGAGCCGTATGCTGGCCCACCAGAGGCAGGCTGCGTCAAGCGATAATCTAAGCATGCGAAGGGGGAGATAGCATCAATGAGGTGTTCAGGGGGTTTTATGAGAAGCTGTGTAGGGCTGAAACAGGCGGAGAGGAGGGGGATCTGGGATGGTTTTTAGATGGGTTGGAGTTTCCAAGGTTGGAGGTGGAGAGGAGGCAGGCATTTGGGAGATGATGTCGGGGGAGGCTCCAGGGCCGGACGGCTTTCCGTCGGTGTTTTATAAGGAGTTTGTGGCTGATTTTGCACATTTGCTGGGGATGTTTAATGAGACGTTGTAAAAGAGGGAGCTGTCAGAGACACTGACGCAGGCGTTGATCACGCTAATTCAGAAGAACTCGACAGATCCTTTGGAGTGTGGGTTGTATAGGCTCATTTCATTGTTGAACACAAACATGAAAGTGCTGGTAAAGTTAGTGATGCATGATCAATTGCACAAAGACTTGAGTTGGATACAACTGAGGCTTTATTGCTCTAAGATGTGTGGCCTCCCACAGCAGCTGGTGAAATGACTGCAGCATGGAGAACACAGATATTTATACTCTGGGACTACCAACGTACCTGTAGCACAGGTCCTACCATACATCACCTAATAGAGGTGCAACAGTGGTTTACCACATTCACAACAAATGGTTTTTACATTTACAATATTCGATAGAGAGAAAAAAGAAGAGTCTTTTGAAGTCCAGTGGACCTGTTAGAGGTTTAACCAGTCCAGGGCCTTAATGTGCCGCTGGGGGCGACATAGTAGTGGCGGCGATGCCGATGCTGGTCTGATGTCCGGTGACTCTGGGAGCGTGCCGAAATCCTCTTTGTCCTCGGGTGTGGGCAGAGGGAGGACAGATGGTCCTTGGGGAGTTGCGGCTGGGAACGTCGGGGGAGGGGAGGGTGGTGCCGGGTCGGGGGGGGGATGTCACTATGGATGTAGTCGGGGAAACCGAACAGAGCAAAGATCGTGTTGAGAGCTTTGATGACGGTGGCAGACGTCATATTGGGGCATGGGATGGCAAAGGGGAATCTGGAGCACTCATCAACCACACTGTGAAAATACGTGTTACGGTCGGTGGAGCGGAGTGGCCCTTTGAAATCCACGCCCAAGTGATAGTAGTTAAAACTGGGGAGAAACACAGATTGGTCGTGGACTACAGCCAGACCATCAATCGGTACACGCAGCTCGACGCGTACCCCCTCCCACGCATATGTGAGTCAATCAGATTGCACAGTACCGGGTCTTCTCAACAGTGGACCTCAAATCCACCTACCACCAGGTCCCCATTCGTAAATCGGACCGTCCATACACTGCCTCCGAGGCGGACGGCCGCCTCTATCACTTCATCAGGGTTCCCTTCAGCGTCACCAACCGGGTCTCGGTCTTCCAAAGGGAGATGGACCGAATGGTCGACCCGGTATGGTTTGCGGGCCACCTTTCCGTACCTAGACAATGTCACCACCTGCAGCCATGATCAGTAGGACCACAACGCCAACCATGCTAAATTTCCCCACACCGCCACTCTCCTAAACCTCACCTACAACAAGGAGAAGTGCGTGTTAAGCACGACCCGCTTAGCCATACTCGGCTATGTGGTCCAGAACGGAGTTCTGGGGCCCGATCCCGACCGCATGCGCTCCCTCATGGAGCTCCCCCTCCCCCACTGCCCCAAGGCCCTCAAACGCTGCCTGGGGTTCTTTTCGTACTACGCTCAGTGGGTCCCAAACTATGTGGACAAGGCCCGCCCACTCATATAGTCAACCCATTTTCCCCTGACGGCCGAGGCACAACAGGCCTTCGCCCATATCAGAGCCGATATCGCCAAGGCCAGGATGCATGCAGTAGATGAGACACTACCCTTTCAAGTAGAGAACGACGCATCAGACGTCGCCCTAGCCGCCACGCTCAATCAGGCAGGCAGACCCGTGGCATTCTTCTCCCGCACCCTTCATGCCTCAGAAATTCAGCACTCATCCATCGAAAAAGAGGTCCAAGCTATCTTTGAAGCTGTGCTGCATTGGAGGCATTACCTGGCCGGCAGGAGATTCACTCTCCTCACTGACCAACGGTCGGTCGCCTTCATGTTCAATAACACACAGCGGGGCAAGATCAAGAATGACAAGATCTTGAGGTGGAGGATCGAGCTGTCCACCTACAATTACGAGATTTTGTATCGCCCCGGTAAGCTCAAAGAGCCCCCAGACGCCCTATCCCGAGGTACACGTGCCAGCGTACAAGTAGACCGACTCCGGACCCTGCACGACAGCCTTTGTCACCAGGGAGTCACACGGTTGTACCATTTCATAAAGGCCCGCAATCTGCCCTACTCCGTCGAGGAAGTACGGACAATCACCAGGGACTGCCAGGTCTGTGCGTCGTGCAAGCCGCACTTCTACCGGCTGGACCATGCGCGTCTGGTGAAGGCCTCCCACCCCTTTTGAGCTTTGCCGATCCCAAAGGACGACACGGCCGCCGGACCGGCTCAATTTGTAGACCCATCACCCCCGCCGCACTTGATTTTTTTTACAGGGGGTGAGTGTGGTGAATTATAAACCTAGTAATTCACACTGTGTTCTATTATATGTATTGTGTCCTTGTGGGCTCTGTATACGAGCCGTTGCGCGGCTCTGCCCATAGGGGGAGATGAGGAGTTTGAGCTCTGCCCATGGCTCCGCCCATTGCTCCTCCCACTAACCAGAAGTATAAAGCTCTACAGTTGTGAACCTGTTGCCAGTTCATCTCGTCGCAGGCAGGCTCTGTTGTAAGATTATTAAAACCACTGTTCACTTCCAATCACGTGTCTTGTGAATTGATGGTCACATCACTGGAGTACACCTTATTGGAGGAACTGTTGCTCCCGGATGGGTTGGGAGAGAGTGGCCTGGGAATATATACAGGTGGTTGGGGAGCAGGGGCGCAGGTGGTGAGTGTCAAGGACAAATGGGAGGAGGAGCTTGGGGGGGGGTGGGGTATAGGCTGGGCACTGTGGTGTGAGGCGATGCATCGGGTGAATTCAACTCTTCCTGCGCAAGGATGAGCTTGATCCAGTTCAGGATGGTACACACAGTACACATGACCCGGGCGAAAGTGAGTGGGTTCTTCCAAAGGGTGTCCAATAAGTGTGAAAAGTGTCGGCGGGGGCCGGTGAATCATACACACATGTTCTGGGGTTGCGAGAAGCTGTGGAAATACTGGGAAACAGTGTTAGGAACGTTATCGAAGATTGTAGGGGTGGAGGTCAGGCCGGACCCAATGGTGCCGATCTTCGGGGTATTGGTATTGGAGCTTCTGGAGGGGAAGTGGGCCGATGTTGTTGCCTGCCGATGGATCTTGCTAAACTGGAGAAAAAAAGAAAGAGCACCCGACCTAGGCCCACTCCCCCACCCTATCCCTGTATGCCATATCCCCACCTAACCTTTGGACACTAAGGAGCAATTTATCATGGCCAATCCACCTAACCTGCACATCTTTGGAATGTGGGAGGAAACCGGAGCACCCGGAGGAAACCCACGCAGACACAGGGAGAGTGTGCATACCACATGCAGACAGTCACCTGAGGTTGAAATCAAACGTGGGTGCCTGGCGCTGTGAGTCAGCAGTGCTAACCACTGTGCCGCCCAAGGCAAACAACAATCTCAGGATGCACCATTTGAATAGTCGCACTGTTGACAAAGTCACAGTTACAGTAGTGACGTCTGTACTCTGAACGTTAACTCAAAACAATTCAATGTCTCTTGGTAATACCGACTTCGGGAGCGAATTTTACATTTCAAGTTACAACGCATCAAAGGGTAAACGTAAGACACCCATGAGCTTCATTGAACACTACACTGCCATTAATTTACCTCAAATTCCACAAATTGCAGCTATTCACTGTAGTGATCTGCATATCTGCATGCACACAAGGGGTTAATGTACACAACAACTAAGTAATCACTAGAGGGAGCATGAGAGATGTATAAATAGACAGACGAAAGCCAGGATCAGCTCTCACCACAGGAACAGCAGCTCGTGACAAGACACAGACAGACAGCTCAGCACAGGTGTACTTCTTAATCAATCATGTTCATGTAACATCTAGTTTAAGCTCTGGAGAGAGAACAAACTTACTCAATAAAGCATTTACTTCACCTAGAAGACTATGAGCATTATGCGGGCATAAGAAACAATATATTCAAGTCTGGTACTATGCTACGGTATGCAGCATGGTAGCACAGTGGGTAGCACTGTTGCTTCACAGCTCCAGGATCCCAGGTTCGATTCCCGGCTTCGGTCAGTCAGTGTGGAGTCTGCACGTTCTCCGCGTGGCTGCGTGGGTTTTGTGCGGATGCTCCGGTTCCCTCCCACAAGTCCCGAAAGACGTGCTGTTAGGTGAATTGGACATTCTAAATTCTCTCTCTGTGTACCCGAACAGGTGAATGTGGCGACTAGGGGCTTTTCACAGTAACTTCATTACTGTTAATGTAAGCCTACTTGTGACAATAAAGATTATTATTATTAACTCTGTCCTGCCTAAACCTCTTCCTCGGTGTAAGCTCCCATACCCATATATATATAGCTCCCCTAAACCTTGATATCATATGTTTTCTCCACAAGGTCTCAATCAAAGACAAGGCCATCTCTAATCAGGTGTACCTTTATCAACCCACAACTCTGCCAAACCCAATTCCTTCTACGTCCGCCACAAAAAAATCTCTCAAGTTGCTTCCAACTGCACATTTAAATTTACATTTGCCTAGTATTTTGCGTTTCATTTATCACATTAGTTCTGCAGCTGGTGATCTGTTGAACTACATTCAAGTCTTCACCATAGTGTCTGACCAGCAAGATCTTAACTCTCTCCTACCCTTGCTGCTTCCCCTGTTGTGGCTACCATCATTACTCCCTGAAGCCCAATAGGTTGGATCACATCAAACACCATCAGGTCTCACACTCTACCCTCCCAAAATCACCCACTGCTCAATGATCATCCTGCGAAACAAAGAAAAGTCCTGGTTTCTTTCCCTCACAATTTGTTAAGCTCCTCTCCCTGTCCCTAAACCCGCAACTTCAACAGTGTGCTTGGAGCTCAAGGACCAAATATTCAGCAGCCTCTTTCATGTTCTCTCTTTTTGGACCATCCCAAGATTCCCTTGGCCTACACTTGATCTTCATCTAGTTTAATTTGTAACTTCCCTCATATCCTCTCCAAGCTCATCTTACATTTCTACTACCAACATCAACCCACTGCCCATCTGCAAACCAGCCAGACACTCCTGCTCCCAACCCACAACCCTCCAATGTCTAAATACGTGCAAAGAAAAAAAGATTGTTGGTCCATTGAACAGTAAGCCTTAAAATTCCTGAATCTGAATTAATGTTCGGAACACACGACAATTTGAGAATCGCTGCTTGCCCAAGTAGCCAGTAATTCACAGTATAATCAGTAGTGGGAACAGGCATCAAAATGGCCAATTACTTTCTGAGTTTAAAGAATGGGAGTATAAAACACCAACATATAATAGAAAACATTGGGTAAATGACAGGTAAGGGTGTTTTGGGCATACCATTAGAGAAAGGCCATATTTACCAATATCATGTCAATACCAAGAGTCCATAAGCACCAGTACCATATAGATATAGAGAGACCATACAGCACCAATACCACACAGATCTAGAGAGACCATAGAGTACCAATACCATACTGATAAAGAGAGACTATACAGTATCAATACCATACTGAAACACATGGCAACACCGTAGCACAGTGGTTAGCACCTTGCCTTCACAGCTCCAGGGTCCCAGGTTCGATTCCCGGCTGGGTCATTGTCTGTGCGGAGTCTACATGTTCTCCCCGTGTTTGCCTGGGTTTCCTCTGGCTGCTCCGGTTTCCTCCCACAAGTCCCGAAAGGCGTGCTGTTAGGTAATTTGAGCAATCTGAATTCTCCCTCTGTGTACCCGAACAGGTACCGGAATGTGGCGACGAGGAGCTTTTCACAGTAACTTCATTGCAATGTAAGCCTACTTGTCCATAACCATATACAGTACCAATACCATACCGATATAGAGAGACCATACAGTACCAACATCGTACTGATACAGATAGAAAGATCATACTGTACCAATACCATATTGATATAGATAGACCATACTGTACCAATACCATACCGATATAGAGAGACCATACAGTACCAACACCATACTGATATAGAGAGACCACACAGTAACAATACCATACTGATATAGAGACCATACAGTACCAACACCATACTGATACAGAGAGAAAGATCATACTGTACCAATACCATATTGATATAGATAGACCATACTGTACCAATACCATACCGATATAGAGAGACCATACAGTACCAACACCATACTGATACAGAGAGAAAGATCATACTGTACCAATACCATATTGATATAGATAGACCATACTGTACCAATACCATACTGATATAGAGAGACCATACAGTACCAATACCATACTGATATAGAGACTATACAGTACCAATACAATACTGAAATAGAGAGACCATATTGTACCAATACCGTACTGATATAGAGACCATATAGTACCAATACCATACTGATATAGAGACCATACAGTACCAATACATACTGATAGTATAGAGAGACGATACAGTACTAATACCATTCTGATATTGAGAGAGATCATACAGTACCAATACCATACTGATATAGAGACTATACAGTACCAATACAATACTGAAATAGAGAGACCATATTGTACCAATACCGTACTGATATAGAGAGAGACCATACAGTACCAATACCATACTGATATAGAGAGAGACCATACAGTTCAAATACATACTGATATAGAGAGACCATACAGTTCCAATACATACTGATATAGAGAGAGACCATACAGTTCCAATACATACTGATATAGAGAGAGACCATACAGTACCAATACATACTGATATAGAGAGAGACCATACAGTACCAATACATACTGATATAGAGAGAGACCATACAGTACCAATACCATACTGATATAGAGAGACGATACAGTACTAATACCATTCTGATATAGAGAGACCATACAGTACCAATACAATACTGACATAGAGAGACCATACAGTACCAATACCATACTGATATAGAGAGAGACCATACAGTACCAATACATACTGATATAGAGAGACGATATAGTACCAATACATACTGATATAGAGAGACGATATAGTACCAATACCATACTGATATAGAGAGAGACCATACAGTACCAATACCACACTGATATAGAGAGACGATACAGTACCAGTACCATCCTGATATAGAGAGACCATACAGTACTAATACCATTCTGATATAGATAGACCATACTGTACCAATACCGTACCGATATAGAGAGACCATACAGTACCAATACCGTGCCGAAATAGAGAGACCATACAGTGCCAACACCATACTGATATAGAGAGAGACCATTCAGTACCAATACCGTACTGATAGAGAGAAAGATGATACTGTACCAATACCATATTGATATAGATAGACCATACTGTACCAATACTATACTGATATAGAGAGAGACCATACAGTACCAATACCATACTTATACAGAGAGAAAGATCATACTGTACCAATACCATACTGATATAGAGAGAGACCATACAGTACCAACACCATACTGATATAGAGAGACCATACAGTACCAACACCGTACTGATACAGAGAGAAAGATCATACTGTACCAATACCATATTGATATAGATAGACCATACTGTACCAATACCATACCGATATAGAGAGACCATACAGTACCAACACCATACTGATATAGAGAGACCATACAGTACCAATACCATACTGATATAGAGAGACCATACAGTACCAATACCATACTGATATAGAGACCATACAGTACCAATACCATACTGATATAGAGAGAAAGATCATACCGTACCAATACCATATTGACATAGAGAAACTATACAGTACCAATACATACTGATATAGAGAGACCATACTGTACCAATACCATACTGATATAGAGAGAGACCATACAGTACCAATACCATACTGATATAGAGAGACCATACTGCACCAATACATACTGATATAGAGAGAGACCATACAGTACCAATACCATATTGATATAGATAGAGACCATACAGTACCAATACCATACTGATATAGAGACCATACTGTATCAATACCATACATATATAGAGAGAGACCATACTGCACCAATACATACTGATATAGAGAGAGACCATACAGTACCAATACCGTACTGATATAGAGAGAGACCATACTGTATCAATACCATACTGATATAGAAACCATACAGTACCAATACCGTACTGATATAGAGAGACCATACTGCACCAATACATACTGATATAGAGAGAGACCATACAGTACCAATACCGTACTGATATAGAGAGACCATACAGTACCAATACCATACTGATATAGATAGACCATACAGTACCAATACCATACTGATATAGAGAGACCATACTGCACCAATACATACTGATATAGATAGACCATACAGTACCAATACCATACTGATATAGAGAGAGACCATACAGTACCAATACCATACTGATATAGAGAGAGATCATACAGTACCAATACCATACTGATATAGAGAGAGACTATACAGTACCAATACCATACTGATATAGAGAGAGACAATACAGTACCAATATTGTACTGATACAGAGAGAAAGATCATACTGTACCAATACCATATTGATATAGATAGGCCATACAGTACCTATACCATACTGATATAGAGAGAGACCATACAGTACCAATACCATACTGATATAGAGAGACCATACAGTACCAATACCATACTGATATAGAGACCATACAGTACCAATACCATACTGATGTAGAGAGAGACCATTCAGTACCAATACCCTACTGATATAGAGAGACGATACAGTAACAATACCATTATGATATAGAGAGACCATACAGTACCAACACCGTACTGATATAGAGAGAGACCATACAGTACCAATACCATACTGATATAGAGACCATACAGTAACAATACCGTACTGATATAGAGAGAGACCATAGAGTACCAATACCATACTGATATAGAGAGAGACCATACAGTACCAATACCGTACTGATATAGAGAGAGACCATACAGTACCAATACCATACTGATATAGAGAGACGATACAGTACTAATACCGTACTGATATAGAGAGAGACCATAGAGTACCAATACCATACTGATATAGAGAGAGACCATACAGTACCAATACCATACTGATATAGAGAGAGACCATACAGTACCAATACCACACTGATATAAAGAGACCATACAGTACCAATACCATTCTGATAGCGAGAGGGAGAGACCATACGGTACCAATACCATACTGATATAGAGAAAGGCCATACAGTACCAATACCATACTGATATAGAGAGAGACCATACAGTACCAATACATACTGATATATAGAGACCATACGGTACCAATACCATTCTGATAGCGAGAGGGAGAGACCATACGGTACCAATACCATACTGATATAGAGAAAGGCCATACAGTACCAATACCATACTGATATAGAGAGAGACCATACAGTACCAATACATACTGATATATAGAGACCATACGGTACCAATACCGTACTGATATAGAGAAAGGCCATACAGTACCAATACCATACTGATATAGAGAGAGACCATACAGTACCAATACCGTACTGATACAGAGAGAAAGATCATACTGTACCAATACCATATTGATATAGATAGACCATACAGTACCAATACCATACTGATATAGAGAGAGACCATACAGTACCAATACCGTACTGATATAGAGACCATACAGTACCAATACCACACTGATATAGAGAGAGACCATACAGTACCAATACCATACTGATATAGAGAGAGACCATACAGTACCAATACCGTACTGATATAGAGAGAGACCATACAGTACCAATACCACACTGATATAAAGAGACGATACAGTACCAATACCATTCTGATAGCGAGAGGGAGAGACCATACGGTACCAATACCATACTGATATAGAGAAAGGCCATACAGTACCAATACCATACTGATATAGAGAGAGACCATACAGTACCAATACATACTGATATATAGAGACCATACAGTACCAATACCATACTGATACAGAGAGAGAGACCATACAGTACCAATACCATACTGATATAGAGACCATACAGCACCAGTACAAAGAACAAAGAGAAGTACAGCACAGGAACCGGCCCTTCGGCCCTCCAAGCCTGCGCCGATTATGCTGCCCGAACCATAATGATATAGAGAGATCATACATTAGCAATAGTATACTGATACACAGAGATCATAGAGTGTGGATGCACTGAGAGTTCCACCCCTTCCCCCATTACTGGGATCCTGCAATCCCACTGAATGTCAGTGGACCTCAGAGTGGCTTGCCGCATGTCTCCCAGTATGTCTTGGGAACTGGGATCGGAAAGCCCTTGTGTAGGATGATTTCCAGTGCAACAGAGATGGGTAATAAGGGATTTAAGATAGATTTCCCTTTTCTTCGTGTTCCTTCATGGGAACTATGCAGGTATTTTTCAAGAGGCAACAAGGAGACAAATGGGACTCCGCGTTGCTGCACCTTAGTCAAGTTGCCGCGGAAACATGACTACAAATAGGTCTGAATACACATGAGGCATTGAAATGGTATTTTCTGCTCATCTCAAATTGCCCTTGAGAAGGTGGTGTTGAAGCATTGCAGTCCATATGGTGTAGATGCATTCACTATGCAATGAGGAAGCAAGTTCCATGAATTAGACCTGGTAACAGTGACGATATTGTTCCTAGTCAGGTCGATGTATGGCTGTGAGGGAAACCTGTGGCTGGTGATGTTCCCATTTGTCTGCTGCCCTTGTTCTACTAGATGGTAGAGATAATGCACTTGGAAGATGCTGTTGAAGGAGGCTTATTTGGTTACTGCAGGCCTTTTAAATACTGTTCTGTGTTGTTGGTAGAGGGAGTAAATGTTGAAATGATTGGGATTCCACTAAAGTTAGATGCCCTGTCTATGCAGTGTTGACCTCCTTGAATGAAGTTGGAACGGCAACCTTCCAGTCAAGTGGCTGATATTCCATCCTCTGACCTGCTCTTGTAGCTACAGTATTTATATGGCTGTTCCAGTCAGTTTATGGTCAATGGGAGCACCCAAAATGCTGATTGTAGGGGATTCAATGATGGTAATGCCATTGATTGCGACTTTAATGTGGTTAGATTCTCTCTGGGTGAAGATGGTCAAAGCCTGGCACTTGTGTGGTGTGAATGTTATTTGCCACTTATCAGCTCAAGCCTAAATGTTGTCTTGATGCATTGGGGTTGCCAACTGTGATTAAGCTTATTCCTGGAGGTTTCATCACATGTCTTGCCCCATGTCAGTCAACAGATCCATCGTTGTCGCCCAATGCCCTCTTACGCCACTTGGAAATCAAAAAGAGTGATTATCCAATTGGATGAAGGTTGACTGCCAACTAAACACCCTTTTTTTGCATTTTCCATATTTTTATATTTGGTGGAGAAATGTCAAAGAAAATGACAAATTATCTTTTTTAATGTTCCAATCATTTTTCTCCAGGTTTGCACACAATGTTATCCTGGTGATTATCTTCAATTCCTGGAGACTCTTGGCCAATCTTGGAGGATCCTTATGTTGAACGAATGGACTGCTTTACCATCCGAGGAGTCACTAATAATACTGAACACTGTGCAATCATCAGCAAACAGCATCACTTCTGACCTTACGATGGGAGAAGGTCATTGATGAAGCAACAAAAGCTGGTTGGGACTAGGACACTACCTGGAGGAACTCCCGCAGCAGTATCCTTGGGCAGAGATGGTGGCTCCCCATCAACCATAATCATCTTGCTTTGTGGTTGGTGTGACTTGAACCAGTGGAGAGTTTTCCCAGATTCCCACTGGCTTCACTTTTGCCTGGGCTACTTGATGCTTTGATATCTAGTGCAGTCATTTTTACTTCACCGTTTGAGTTCAGCTTCTTCCTCTATGTTTTGACATCCTGGGTTAGTGCGCGGTCGATTCCAGCCCCACAGACACCAGAGTCCCAACAAAAGTGAAGTAACCAATAATTTGTATAAAATTTCTGAGATCTTTGGCCCTTGACTGCTCCAATGATTTACAGTCAGCAGATTTGTAAGTAAAACATAAGAACTGTTTATTTATAACAAAAATAGAGATGAGGCATGCAATCACTATACTAGATAAATGGCCAGCTAATGTACTACTCCCCCCCTTTTTCCGTCCCACCCTCTACCTAACACACATAAAACATAAACACACAGTGGGGAGTAGAAAAATAAAAGAGGATTAATGTGAGATGAAAGATGAGTGAGTGCCCTTACTTCGGATGTTGAAGTTTTTCAGCTGACTGTCTTTCAGACTGACAGAGTGACTGCAACCACAGTTGGATGGCTAACAAGTATCTTCTGGCTAGAACATTCAGTCTGAATCCCCAGACTGTGGGATTCCCTCTGGGGAGTCACTTCCGCTTTTATTAAATTGGGCCTTCACTCAGAAAATCCACCCCAGGCCTGAGTAATTCTTGTTGTTTCCAACTCCACCAGAATGACCCGAGCTTTACTGGGGAAAAACAGAGTTCCCCTCACAAGATTTAAAAGAGAGTTATTTAAACAACTGGCCCTGCCCACAGCTGTTGCTGGACTGAACATCCTTGCAGTTCAACCTGACTGTAGAAAGAGAAAGGTCTTTATTTTGAACCTTCAGACAGTGTTCATCAGGTAAGAGAGAGATGAGGACTGTGGTCCTCCAGCTTCTTTATCTAACCAAAGCTAAAAACCAGATGAAGCCTTCCTGTCCGTGGCAGAAGATTCCGGAATGGTCAGCACCAACCAGCACAGATCATCAGGCAAAGTAAACAGCTAATTGGCCGACAGCCAAATCCATCAAGGGGGGTCATCAGCGATGCCCGCACATCCTGCTGGATCCCTTTTTAAAAATTAACGGTGAAATCCATCTTAAAAGTGTATGTCCCTGTAATTGTCCAGGCACAAAAATTATAAAAGCCAAAACAAAAGAAAAAATTGAATAAACAAGGGGTAAACAGACATTAACAGGAGGATCCTTGCACTGTAATGAAGACAAGAGCTGAGATTGAGATGTTTTTTACACAGAGGGTTGTTGTAATTCTCCGTAACATTGTGTTACTGAGGCAGATAAGAATTATATTTGTTAGAAGCAAATTGGATAAACATTTGAAGCAGAAGAAGCCACTTTGCGGAACGTGCAGGGTAGTAGCATTAGTTTTGTATTGCTCCAGCTGAAGATCCAGTTTTATTTTGGCTTTTATAATTTTTGTGTCTGGACAATTACAGGGACCTACACTTTTAAGATGGACTTCACCGATAATTTTTAAAAAGGGATCCAGCATGATGTGCGGTTACCGGTGATGACTCACCTTCCAGCTGATACACAATTAGCGAAGAGGATTCCTTTTGTACTGTTAACTTGTACAATCCTGTGGTTTATATTGTGCACAGTCACTGATATCAGAAGTGCCTGTTCAATATATTGCACTATTGCAGCACTGTTAAATCTTTATCATTTATACCAAGATAGGTAGCATTGAAGTTAAGGTTGTATAGTAGATTTTCCCCTGTCAATATTCTGCTGCAGGAACAGATGCAGCGAGATCAGAAAATCAGATGAACGTGTATTTACCGCGCCCGCTTCCTTCTTCATGTCATTTGTGTGTCACTGCTTTGGTGGATATTTCATGACATAACCTCTTCATGGTCCCAAAATACAAACATAGATATTTAAACAAAGGATTACCACAACCTCTGGGCTTCTGTGCTAAGAGTAGATTAGATTCCACCTGTTGTGTTGATACCTGGTCTTTGGAGAGGAATACCTCAAACCCACTCCCCTGCCTTTTATCGATAGCCCAGCAAATCCTTTTGCTGGGGTTGAGATTTTTGCATTCAAAGAAGCATCTTCTTTTTTTAAATGGTTGCAATTTTAATTGTTAATCTTTTAAATGAGGTCTTGTTTGCTGCTGCAAGTGGTTTGCCATTGTTTTGACATGTGCTATCTGTCTGAGCAGCTTCTGTAAGAATCTCAAGGCTTTGTTTGTAGTTATCTCGTACAATCGCATAATAGGATCTCGGGTGAAAAACAGTCCTAAAATAATTAGTCGATGACTCATTTAACATGCACTTCATAATTTGAGCATTAGTCAGCTCATTGCAATTCAAAATTCAAACTCAAAACTATTTTAAAGCTTGAGAGACATTTTCGAAAAGCTGAAGCGTGTGAGATATTTTTAAGCACCTAATGACGACGACACTCATATGTTTGATGAGTCACTCAATGCTTATCCAAACAGTCAGTAAATGCTGTCATTCAAGTGAAATGAATCAAAAGAGTACTCACAGCTTCATAGTCTGCTAACTCAAGCCGTGCTTTATTTTGCATTGTCCGCTTGCAGAGGTAAACCGCTGTGAATAGAAACAAAACAATGATTGCAGCCTTAAAGGATTAAAGAATCGCGTACAGGTGTGGAGAGTTTCTTTCACATCGCAAGTTGTTAGAATTTAGAATGGACTGCCTGAAAGGAAAGTGGGAGCAGACTCAGGAATAAATTTGACAAGGGAATTAAACATATACTTGAAAAGGAAAGATCTACAGGAGTAACGGGAAAGAGCAGGGGAGTGGGACTAATGGAAAACTCTTTCAATGAGCCAGCACAGTCATGATGGGAGGAATGTCATCCAGCTGAACTGTGTCATTCGAAGCAATGCAGATGAAACAGATGGTGCATTGTAATCAACATTTAAATAAGGTTTTACTATGATTGGCTGCCTTATTGCACTTCAGTGAATTTATACATTTGCAAAACCTGATTTGCAAAGAGACTATTAGAAAACTATGTACCATAAATTACCTCAGGGCTGCATCGAAAGAAATTCCAGGCAGATGGCTAAATGGAGTTTCTGGTGACCTTTTGGTGACCTTGGCAGCACGATAGAACAGTGGTTAGCACTATTGCTTCACAGCGCCAGGGTCCCAGGTTCGATTCCCGCTTAGGTCACTGTCTGTGCGGAGCCTGCACTTTCTCCCCGTGTTTGCGTGGGTTTCCTCCGGGTTCTCCAGTTTCCTCCCACAGTCCAAAAATGTGCAGGTTAGATGGATTGGTCATTCTAAATTGTCCTTAATGTCCAAAATGGTTGAGTGGGGTTGCTGGGTTACTGGAATGAGGTGGAGGTGTGGGCTTAAGTAGGGTGCTCTGTCCAAGGGCAGGTGCAGACTCGATGGGCCAAATGGCCTCCTTCTGCACTATCAATTCTATGATTCTGTTGATGTCATAGGAGCCAAGCACGGAAGGATGCATTCACCTAAGGTCCATTAACAGGGCATGAAATTTTCACAATGTAAATCAGATTTTAATGTAGTACCAAGTATGGAAAATACAAACTCAGGTTTCCATTTTCAGTCAGTTTAGGTTGGTGGTAGAACCTTAATTTAACCCAAATATATATATTTTTTTTCATTAAAAGTACCAATTAATTTTTTCCAATTTAAGGGCAATTTAGTGTGGCCAATCCACCTATCCTGCACATCTTTCGGTTGTGGGGGCAAAACCCATGCAAACATGGGGAGAATGTGTAAATTCCACACGGACAGTGATCCAGGGCCGGGATCGAACCTGGGACCTTGGCACCATGAGGCAGCAGTGCTAACCCAATGTGCCACCGCGCTGTCCAAATTTAACCAAAATATATAACCTGTAACGTTGGAGGGCAGTGGTTGCAAAATGAGTTAATAGATGGTGAGAATAATTCCTATGCGAGGAATTTTCTTGTTACCAGCATCTGTAGCATCTGGCACCTCAATACCAGGGTGAATCTTTCAGTGGTGGTAGTAGTACCCACCCATGGATCTTGGTATCTATCCCCAAAGAAAGTTAGAACTCAATTATAGACAGCCCTCCTAAAGTAGAGGTCGTCTGGGAATATTTTAAATAGTTTTTTTTGCACCCAGTGCAAAACCAATTAGTACCACTTTCCTAAACCCTCTTTTGACTGGCACCCTAGATGTATCCATAGACAGAAGGATACCCATTGCTAATATTATAATGAGATGAACTCCATAGATCAAAGATATTCTGTGATATCAGGAATAGAGGTTACCTGCTCGTTTATTTTGGGAACCATTATCTTTGGTGCAATACTCAAGTGCTACAATATGGAGCTGCTAGACCTTGCCAGTTTACTGCAACTGTCATGATCCTAGACCAGACCCCCAGGTTTTTGGTAAAAACCAGTTAGGGAACAATAAGATTTTAAAAGTAGACAAAATTTGAGATGCAAGTCACGTGCTGAAGTAATAAAGCCAGAAGATCACATGGGTTTTGAACAAATAAATATAAACATTATGATGAAAGGTCAAAAAGATAAAACAATTTCCAACATCTATCTTGTGCCCCAACATTCAGGTTTAATGTGAGTCACTGGTGAATTAACAGGCGAACTGTGGCCACACTGCACAATAAATAGAAAATGCAACCAAGACAAATCCCATCGATTTCCCGCAATCCGGCCATATGTCAGGAAACTCTGTGAGTCAATCAATTTTGTTGAAACTATGTCCCTCCTCAGGTATTCCAAACTTTTCACTTTCAAAGATCACTAAGCTTCTGAATTTCAGAAATCTGCTGCAACATGGCTGCCTCAATGACCTCCCGGGATTTCAATCTTGTCACCCGAGACTCCGTTCCCTTGGATTTCTGAGTCTCCACTCCAGCCACTACTGGCGTAATTTCAGCGCTTCAATAGCTGGCTAGCTTCACAGGGCCAGCACTAACCCTGGATTTCACTAAGCTCAAATCTCTCCAGCGACACCCAGCTATAAATGGACCCCAAGGCTTCTTCTGAGCCCTAATCCTTTAAAAGTGGATCAGTGGCATTCTGCCACCTACTCAGCTCCTCAGGACTTCTTCTGAGCCCTAACTGCACAGAACTATCAAATTACTCCTGGGACTTCACCTCATTCAGCCCCACTAACATCGAGCCAACTAACAGCAATACTTTTGCAGCCTGGAGCCTGCTCGCAGCAGCATCTTTTCCCCCTGATGCAGAACACTTACTCTCCTAGCAAACACACAGATACATTCCAACCAGAGAACTTCCTTAAGCTCCACCCATCTCCATGATAATTTAGCCTCCCAGAGCTTACCGAATGCTTTTAAACTAATTGGAACACTTTCCTTCCAAAATAAAACTCTCCAGGTTACATTTCTTGCCAGCAGTGTATACACCTCATCTGAATTCTCCAGCTAGGTAAGCCCGCTTGTTGTTTTATTGTTTTACTTTCCTACCTGTTAACACCTGAAGTCAACACAACCTTTTAAGTGTAATAGTCTCCAAGCTGCTTTAGTTGCATTTATCCCATTTTCAATGTGAACTTAATTCTCCCCAGAACTAAAGTTTTCTCTAAAATATTACTATTAACCATGAACAAGGCATTCACTATCTGAGCAAAGGTAAAATAAACCCATATAATAACAGGAGTATCTCTGTGCCCTGGATAGCATCTCTCCACCTCACCTCCCCCACCGCAACCAACATTATCAAAGGTAGGTAATCTGGCCACATAATCGTTTGCTGCATATGGATCCTTGCTGTGTGTAAACTGGCAGGCACATTTACCTGCAAAATAACAGTGACGCCACTTCAAGAATAAAGTCAAGGCAGCACAGGAGCACAGTGGTTAGCACTGTGGCTTCACATCGCCACGGTCCCAGGTTCGATTGGCGGCTGGATCACTGTCTGTGCGGAGTCTGCACGTTCTGTCTGCGTGTGTTTCCTCCCACTTGTTTCTGAGAGAGGCTTTCATCAAAATTTGGCCGCACGGTAGCATAATGGTTAGCACAGTTGCTTCTCAGCTCCAGAGTCCTAGGTTCGATTCCCGCCTTGGGCCACTGTCTGCGGAGTCTGCACGTTCTCCCCGTCTCTGCGTGGATTTCCTCCGGGTGCTCCAGTTTCCTCCCACAGTCGAAAGATGTGCAGGTTAGGTAGATTGGCCATGCTAAATTGCCCTTGGGTGGGTGGGGTTACTGGGTTACAGGGATAGGGTGGAGGTGTGGGCTTGGGTAGAGTGCTCTTTCCAAGGGCCGGTGCAGACTCAATGGGCTGAATAGGCAGTACGGTAGCATGGTGGTTAGCATAAATGCTTCACAGCTCCAGGGTCCCAGGTTCGGTTCCCGGCTGGGTCACTGTCTGTGAGGAGTCTGCACGTCCTCCCTGTGTGTGCGTGGGTTTCCTCCGGGTGCTCCGGTTTCCTCCCACAGTCCAAAGACGTGCGGGTTAGGTGGATGGGCCATGCTAAATTGCCCGTAGTGTCCTAATAAGTAAGGTTGAAGGGGGTGTTGTTGGGTTACGGGTATAGGGTGGATACGTGGGTTTGAGTAGGGTGATCATTGCTCGGCACAACATCGAGGGCCGAAGGGCCTGTTCTGTGCTGTACTGTTCTATGTTCTATGTTCTAAGGGCCTCCTTCTGCACTGTAAATTCTATGATTCTATGAATCAATTGGTTGTGAAACACATTTGGGATGTTCTGTGACCATGAACACTGCTCGCCTAAATGCATTTTCTTTTCTTTTTAGGCTAGTTCTGAAATTGCTTTGGAACTGCAAACTGGATTCAAAAGTGATTTGTGCTACTGAGTGTGCAATTGACCTAATTTACTGATCAAACTCTGGTGTCTATGGAAGAGGTACTGTACCAAATAGTAGGTTGGATGCAGGTCAATGGTTAATTGAGGTCCAGAGGGCAACGTCTTACCGGATAGATAGCCTCATATTTTGTAATTCCTGCTGACCCTGCACTTACCTTTTAAAATGTATCACTGTACCATACCACAGAAGGAAAATGACAAAGACCAGCTGTATTTGTGGAGTATCTTGAGTCAGAAACTCCAATGAAGGGGCAGGCCAGCACCCACCAAAATTATGGGGGAATCTTCCCAAAATCTGGCAAACTGTCAGGTTCAGATTGAAAACTGCCATGTCTCTCTCCAGATGCACAGCAGAGTTTTCACTCCAGAGTTTCTGGCGCACTGCACAGAGAATCTAGGGGTGTGGTTTGCAACTCTGGCGGGGTGGGGCTGAGAGCGTGAGATCTGGGCGCTATCTTTAAAGGGTGCCCTGATCTGTGATGTATATAAGCTCCTGCCCTCCCCTCATGAGCACGGGGGACGCCCCACAGGCATTGCCCCCCTGCTCCCCCCCGCGCCCCCCCTCCTCCCTCCCAATGCATAGGCATAGGGCCAAGCCCTCCCCCAACAATCCACAGGTATCGAAGCCCCCCCCACCCCGCCACAGGCATCGGGGCAGCTCCCCCCCCTCCACCCCAACAAACATCAACACAGTGTGCATCGACACAACCTGCGGCGGCACCGAGGGAAGACCCTGCAGAGGAGGCCAGTGGGTCGCAGAGCAGGATCAGGAACTGGATGCTGCACCAGTCATGCAGGGGGCATGAAGGCGTCAAAGGAGATGAAAGGAGCTGTCGGAAAACATGTGCTATCGAAGACTTCGCCTCATGACGGAGACTATGTGGCACCTGTGCCATGTCCTTGTGGACACGGCGCCAAGTGGCAGTGGAAGACACCCGTTCCCTGTGGCCGTCAAGGTTAAGGCAGCCCTCAACATCTCAGCCGGAGGTCCTTCCAGGGATCAATGGGGGACCTCTGTAGGATCCCACAGGCATCCACCCATAAGTGATGGATGCGCTGTATGCAGGCTTCGTAGACTACATTCACTTTGCCCTGGACTAGGCCTGGCAAAATGAGAGGGCTACAGGACACATAGCTGGTCTGTCACAGGTGGAGAGGGTGATAGACTGCACCCATGTCGATCTCCATGCCGCATGGCACAAGGGAGACCACTTCATCAACCAGAAGGGGTTACATGCCCTCAACGTCCAGCTGCTGTGAGACCACCTTAATGCACATGTGTGCCCATTTTCCAGGGAGCATGCATGACAGCTACATTTCTGGCCAGTCACAGATCTCTGCAATCTTCGAAGAACACTCCAGGCTACAGGGATGGCTCCTTGGGACAAGGAATATCCCCTTAGTTTGTGGCTGATGGCTCCAGTGTGGAGTCCAGAGACCACAGCTGAGACTAGATACAATGATGCTCACAGTGCGACACAAAGCAGTGCATTGGTCTGATGAAGATGAGGTTCTGGTGGCACCGAACAGTACAGCTCCCAGAGGACCCACCCCCTTGACAGGGTCTTTTGTGGCCTCCACAACCTGGCTCTCCAGCGAGGCGAAGAGCTTCCCAAGGGCAACCTTAAGGAGCGGCACCTCGGATGAGGATGTGCCTGAAGATGCCGCGGAACAGCCCACTGAGGAGCCTGAGGATGGAGGCCAGGTGAGGGCGTGGATGGTCAGGAGGGCCAGGGACGCCCTCATCACCTCCCGCTTTATGGTTCAGACTAGCTTGCTGGTGTACAACATAACCACCCTCCCACCCCAGAATGTTGTGATCCCTCTGCGACCAGGAGATGAAGGTGGTCGAGATTTAAATCACCAGGGCCCTGGGGCTGTGGTGTCCGTGAGTGCCTGCTGCCGGGTCAATGCTGGAGGGTGATGTCAACTTGCAGTGAGGAATGGTCTATGATGCTCCTCAGAGAATGCTTATGGCAGACTCCTGTCTGTCTGCTGCCGGCCGCTGACTCACTGGCTCTTGACTGAGTGAGGTTTTGCACTTCATACTTTGTCCCTTTGTTATCAAGGGGGATTAGAGGTGAGGGTCTAGGGTTCACTGAATCATGCTGAGTCCTATCACTGTGAGTGAAACATTTGCACTGAAAGGGCCTAATAGTCTGGCGACATGGAGCCCCAGTAAAACAAGTGTCCCGATGGGGAGAATCGCCACGCCACTGGGAAGTGGGTTGAAGATTCAGAAGCACTAAAATGATGAGCAACAATATTTAATTCAGTGACATATCCAAATGTTATGAGTTACAATATTCTCCAACCAACAGTGCTTAACTTCACCCATGCCCATGTTGTGTCCTTACAATTCTTAAGACTTGCATACTCTCCCACTACCTCTTGGTGTGTTCCCAAGATGTACATTAGAGGTGGAAGTGGCCGGCTTGTGTCCATGTCCTTTTGCCTCAGAGGCTCTTGGTGGGCGTCCTCAGGAGAGCTGAGACCTCGAGGACCCAAGTCTACTTTTGAGTGGCACTGGTGTTGCCGCATCACGCCCGCTCTGCTTGAGTTGCGCCCGTCTCAGAAAGGGGGATTCAAATTGGCTAATCACTCCCTGGGTTTCCTAGGCGGAAGACCGTGGGCTGCACTCCAGTGTATCATCCTCTCTCCGGGCGCTGGTAGACATGATGGGCAGCTGAAGTGAGCTCTGGAAACCTCAACGTCAACGTCAACTGGTACTGCCAGTCCTCGAGACCTACCATTGTCTGAACCATGCAGTTGAACCCCTCAGCAATGGTCTTCAGGGACTGAGCCATGCTTTAGAGTTCTCCTATCGTATATCTGACCTCTTATCCCAAGCTTTCCACTATGGCACCACCCTTGCAGTGTTGGCCTGGGTGCCATGCATCGCCGGCAACATCTCCTGTGACAGGAGGCTTTGGGACGCCTCCATTTGACCTTGAAGTCACTGGAGTGTCGCTGACACACCCTCCTGGTATTCCCGGCTTTGCCTTTGCACCTCAAGCAGATAAAGGATGAACATATCCAGAGGCATGGCACATGGCTGGGGCACAGTTGAGTTCTCGGATCTAGCAGACCTCTGATTGTTCGATGCCCGGGATGTTCCTGCCACCACCCGATGTGCATCAGAAGATGTATGGTGCTCACCAGATAGTGACCCAGAAGTTCCCTGCTAAATTCATGCACCGAGGTGTGTGTCGCTGCAATAGTTAATGGCACAGGTGATAAACCTGTCGCTTCTTCGGTATCATCCTCCGACATCTCCCCTAAGGTTGTGTCAAGGCTGGCTTTGGGACCCGGCTGGTGGGTGGACCAGGCTGTTCAGGTAATGTTCCTGCAAGGAAAGGAACATGATCTTTGGACATGCACCCCAAGGTCCCTCTGGTCCTCTGTACTGTCTAGTGTCCTACCGATTATTGTGTATCCTCTTGCCTTGCTTGTCCTCCCAAAATGCCTCACACTTATTGTCGTTAAATTCCATTTGCCACTGTTCTGATTGATGCAGAAACACATCACCACATTTAAGAGTCTCCAGATTGACAGTAAATCTGCATTTTGGGGAAATTTACACCAGCAGAGTTATTATTTGCCACATGGAATGTACGTCCCATTCCCACTGGGACACACCCATGACCTAAGTACAGATAACTCAGCTGGAGGTTAGCAGACTAAGACTAAAGGGCACATAACTGTCCGAAGAGTACCGTGTTGAAGATAAGATTCAAGGATATTTGCTTTGGTTCACTAGGTTATGCCATGGGTCTTTAAGTGTCCAAATGGGCTATTTCTTCACCCATATATCTTATGTGTCACTGATATGCAGTCCAGGCCGTACTGCTGTACAGGAGTGTGGTGATGTCAACTGTTTTGTACACCTCGACTTCTGTGGATGTGCAGAGGTCTTTGTTGACAAACACTCACTGCTGTAGTTTGTAGCGGCCTGAGCTGATGTATCTGATCTGGCAGAGGATCTCCTCATCAATAGTGGCCTTTTGAGAGAGGTGGCTGCCAAGGAAGACGCCTGTTTCAGATATCCCACTCAAGATAGTTACAGCCATATCATCATGAAGCAATTGCAGGACTGTGATATGTGTTATACATCCAAGTCTTTGGAGCATAATGCACGGAGGCTCATGATTTATTGAGCCAAATGTTTGGTTGGGTCGATGAAAGCAATTAAGAGTTCCTGGTGCTGTTCTCGACATTTCTCTTAAATTTATCTGGTAACAAAGGCAATATTGGACAAGTCCTCTATAAGGTCTAAAGCCACACTGTGTCTCAGGGAGGATTTTCCGAAGCGTGAGAAGTGGGGGCTATTCAGGAGAATGCATGTTAGAGATTGAGAGTACTTTGGGGTGGAATTCTCCCATCCCCCCCCCCCCCGGAGAGGTTGGTGGCAGATGGGAAGGGAGAATCCAATAGAAGCCGGAAAGTTGGAAACCCGCCGCCTTTAGAACAGTTTGAAATTCTTCCAGTGGTGGGTTAATGGTGAATCGGGTCTCCTGCTGCTGGGTGCCGTGATCGGCATTTGCCTTTGTTTACATCTCTTGAATACTCATTAAAACTGCTCACCAAAATCGCATCAAGCCTTGCAATTGTGCTTTGCACCAGAGGGAAATCACATCAGCGTCAAAGGCATTTGAAAAAGCGTGATGTGCACAAGGTGGGCCTCAGTTTGCTCGGGATTTTGAAGCGAGTGTGACATACAAAGCCTACCTGCAGGAGCACCGTGCTACTCCTGTTGTGCTAATTGCCACTCCACTTGGGCAGACCATTTCCTACCCTCCAGCTACATGCCATGCAGTGGGGCCCATGGACCATCCGCTCCAACGGAGCAAAGTTCGATCAGGGATGCGGTGGAAGCTGATGAAGACAAGGGGGTAATGTGGAAGCTGGGTTCTGCAAGGCGAGGGAAGGGGATTGTTCGCAGGCAGAGTTGCAGGAAGTGGATGAGGATGACAAACAATGGAAGGCAGAGGGAAGACCAACGGGGAGAAAGCTGGACCCCGACAAGGCTGCATGAAGTGCTCACAAACAATGGGGCCAAAACATACCAGATCATTTAATGGATTTGGTTGCGTGCAAACTCCAGATGGGTGGGTCGAGGTTCATGTGGGGCTTTGGCGCCTCTCGGATTATGGACTCAAGGGGGATAGGGCAGGAATGTCTACCACAACAATGGCTGGATACAGAACATCTGCTGGGATAGTTGCTGGTGTGTAAGGACAACCCACTTAATGAGATCATTCAACCGCTTATTGGACTGTGTGACGCTTCTGGTGTAACTGCCAGTTGCACTGATCTCCTGGGCAATAGCCTTCCAGCATGGAAAGGTGAGGTTGGTTTGCTTCCTGGAGCCTTCCCTTGTGTGGAGGACATGCTTCTGTGCCCAGACTCCTGGAATCAAGGCCTTGAGGCCATGGTGGGTGAGTCAGGTTACAGCCTTCTTCTTGAGGCTGCTAGTCTTCCGCCTCTGGATAGCGGACATCCTGCAGAGTGCTGTGAAGTCTGGAGAGAGTGATATGAATGTGCGGGACTGGTGTTTATGTATGGTCCCCGGATCTTTGAACCAGCTAACTGACAGCAGCTGGACACATCAGCTACTGTCCAGGTGATTTGGTGAGATGCTTGCTTGTGCATAGTTAATTCGACTACAAGCGTGGATTCAGACACGAGTTCTAACCATTCCAGGCAGCGGGAATGGTACCGCTGGAACTGCCCACCACCGTACTTAGAAAAATAAATGAGGAATTCCATCCTTGAGTTTCCACGGGAAGATTTGTTTCCCTTGAAGTTGGAGAAAGAGTTATTTTCTCTTCCAAGTCTGCAAGAAAAAGTCTGCCTTCCTACAAACCTTCAGTTGGAAAACCATTAGGACACAAGCTTTGTTGTTTTCCTCCTGCTTAATTGATTGTTGCAGCTGTCCCATCATTGGTGGTTTACCCATGGATTCCATAGGTTGCTGGGGATAGCCTGGAGAGCATCAGCTGCCAGTGTATATTCACTGTTAAGGAGTCATTCAAAATGTTCTTTCCAGTGTTGCCAGATGCCATTGTCATCCTTGTGGAGAAAAACATCATCCATGTGAGTGTAGGACACTTTGGGCATTTGACCTTGGTCTATAGTTGGCTTCAAATAAACTTTGCCCACATGGTCAGCATATTGTTCAATCTCTAGGGTTTACCCTTCCCACTGCATGAACTCCCGAAGGAAGTGCTTGTTAGGTGAATTGGACTTTCTGAATTCTCCCTCAGTGTCCCCGAACAGACGCTGGATTGTGACAACTTGGTAATTTTCACAGTAAATTCATTGGGCAGCATGGTAGCATTGTGGATAGCACAATTGCTTCACAGCTCCAGGGTCCCAGGTTTGATTCCGGCTTGGGTCACTGTCTGTGCGGAGTCTGCACATCCTCCCCATGTGTGCGTGGGTTTCCTCCGGGTGCTCCGGTTTCCTCCCACAGTCCAAAGATGTGCAGGTTAGCTGGATTGGCCATGATAAATTGCCCTTAGTGTCAAAAATTGCCCTTAGTGTTTGGTGGGGTTACTGGGTTATTGGGATAGGGTGGAGTTGATGACGTTGGGTCGGGTGCTCTTTCCAAGAGCAGATGCAGACTCGATGGGCCGAATGGCCTCCTTCTGCACTCTAAATTCTATGATAATCTATGATTCCAGTGTTACACAAGCCTACTTGTGACACAAATAAAGATTATTATTATTATTACTTTATCTTCCAGGTTGAATTTTTTGGATCATCCTTGAGTTGCAGTACTTCTGATATTATTTGAAACCACTGTTCTGGAATTGTAGTGAAGGTGTGACGATTGGTCCAGATTGGTTGTGGTCTCCATTTGGAATTCCTCTCTTTGGTCTGGCTGCTTTACGGCTGAGACATTGACCTTCTTCCTCTTGGATCTTTGGGCCTTGGGGTACCTTGCTGCTCAGTGCCTGTTCATCACCTATCCAACAAGTCCAGGAAGCATAAGTCCCCCATGTGAATCAAGTGACATAATCCGGATGGTGTCAATGCTTTGGTCTGGGACACTTCCATGTGGTTTTATACTTGTCCTTGTGGCAGGAGAGGGTTTTTGTTATAATGAGGCACACTTTGTCAGCAGGAGGATACCATTTGCCTTGGTTTTTCCCATGCACATTTTCCCCAATGGTTTCACTCCAGACAGCAAAGTAATGGCCGACCCTGGCATTAAAGTCCCCAGTGGGATTATATTTTTTCTTTTCAGTATAGAACTTTTTCTTAAAATCTTCATCGAAGTCATCGCTTGGGGCATAAGCACTGATGATGGTGGCAGATTAGTTATGGCTGAGGTGCAGATGAAGTTGTTATAAATCTTTCCTATGTACAATTGGTTATCTCTGGCAATGCATCCAAGATCCTATTCCAGAAGGCAAAACCAATTCCATGAACACATGTTTGTTCCTTCAGCTGCCCCTCCCCAGAAAGGTGGGTCCCACTGAGGGCAGCAACATCAATTTGGAGTATAGATTTCTCATGTGAATTAATTGGAGTTCATCTTTCTGGGCGGCCACTCTTGAGATTATCCACCTGTTTGAACATTACGAGTTGCAAAATTTAACATTTTCTTTCTTTGACCAGAAAGATGGTGGATCCCACAGGGTGTAGTTCTCCAGCCAGGGGAAAGTGGGACAGCCGAATTGTAGGACACCTTTTCCAGCCCCCTAAATTAGAGGTGAGTAGAGGATTTCTCAGTCACAGATGCCACTGCCTAAAGAGACCTTTGTCCCAACACAGATGTCCAATTACCTTTTTGCATTTTCGCTTGCATGCAGATTCTCAACGAGGGTCTCCCAGCTCTGTCCCGGTCACTAATTCTACATCTGCACAAGAGTTGACATGGACCCTGGTAGAAACCTGTGTGTGACTTTGTTGAATATGGGGATGTTGGGGCACTGTCATTGTCCACATGACCTTGACGGGTTGGTAATTTGGAGATTTTGGAGACATGTCAAACCACGATGACTGGGACCACCTTGCCACTGCAGCCTTCTTCCACCTTCACAGATGGTGAGATGCACAGTGTTTCTTTGCCTGTTCTGCCATTGGGGTTCTTTTTGGACTACAGCTCCCTCCGGCTTTGCTGTTATTGGTGGCCCTTCCAGGATTAAGCAACTCCTGCCTGCATTGCTCAAGGGAGCATGGGTGCACAAGCCTCTCCATCACATCAAATTGGCTATCACTGATGGGGGTCACCATCACCAATAGTCTGTTCTGGTCCACTCACGTTGATGAAACCATCAAGAAAGCCCAACAATGTCTTTATTTCATGTGGAAGCTAAACAAATTTGGCATGTCTGCATCGACTCACAAACTTCTACAGATGTGCGATAGAGAGCATCCTATCCAGCTGCATCACAGCCTGGTATGGCAACTGCTCGGTCCAAGATCGCAAGAAACTGTAGACTGTGGTGAACTCAGCCCAACGCATCACACAAACTTGCCACCCCCACATTGATTCTGTATCCACCTCTCGCTGCCTCAGGAAGGCAGACCGCATTATCAGAGACCCCTCCCACCCAGGCATTGCCTTCTTCCAGACCCTTCCATCAGGCAGAAGGTACAGAAGTCTGAAGATTCGCACATCCAGGAACATAGGAACAGCTTCTTTGCCACAGCTACAAGTCTCCTCAACGACTCCCCCTCGGACTGATCTCTTTCCGGTAAGAACATTATTCATGACGCCCTATGCTGCTCTTGTTCATGTATTTGCTTTGTTTGGCCCCTTGTTCCGCACTGTAACCAATCACTGTTTTGTCGATGTACCATTTGTCAATGTTCTCTGTTGATTATTCTTGTGTCTACTATGTACGTACTGTGTACGTTCCTCGGCCGCAGAAAAATACTTTTCACTGTACTTTGGTACATGTGAAAATAAATCAAATCAAATTAAAATCAAATCAAATCCATGGAAGGAAGATGGAATATGGTGCTTCTATATCCAAAATTAACTATTCTAATTTGTTGTTTGCTAATCTTTTAAATGTTTCTCTACTGAGTAATGATTTTTTTCTGTTAATTTTCCGTATTGCTAATTAATCCTTGCATTACCACATTTGCTGTTGACTTAGCCCAATACCAGTGTCTGTACAGTTATGTAACTGAAAGAAAGTCAGACAAATAGCACAATGTGCAAATGTGTACCACATAAATACAATTATTTCAAGATCTCACCAATCATCAACTTACTGTTGACAAGCTTGATATTTTGTCAATGAGGCTCATCATCCATTAACAGATTATAAAACCTGTCGACAGCAGATCAACAGGCGAGCAATTTTCCATTATGGAAGTCATCAGTCTGCCCCTAACTGCTCAGCATGTTTACAAAGCGATTAGCTAGATCCAGCAAGACCAGCAAGTTTGCAAGGTTCAACCCGCAAAATTTATTGCGGAATTTATTAAAAAAAAAATTTTTTAAATAAATTTAGAGTACCCAATTAATTTTTTCCAATTAAGGGGCAATTTAGCGTGGTCAATCCACATACCCTGCACATCTTTTGGTTGTGAGGGCGAAACCCATGCAAAAACGGGGAGAATGTGCAAACTCCATGTGGTAGTATGACTAGGGTGATTACGGTACCTCAGAGCAGTGCTGCCATTGGTGCAGAAGACTCGCTGCCCATTGGCTCAGGCAGGTCATGTGCCTCTCTGCCAATTGGCTGAGGATAGTCATGTGACTGCTCACCGATTGGCCGAGAGGCTGGTAGCTCCGCCTACGAGGCGGGATATAAGAACCCGTACCAGCTGGCAGTCGGCCTTTCTCTGTAAGTCGACTGCCGGGCACACATCTAGTACATTAAAGCCTGTTGTTTGGAACTTCTTCACAACTCGAGTGCAATTGATGGTGCATCACTCCACACGGACAGTGACCCAGAGCCGGGATCGAACCTGGGACCTCGGCGCCGAGGCCGCTGTGCTAAGCACTGCGCCACCGTGCTGCCCCTCTGCTGAATTTATGACATAGCACAAGCGGTACCATATCAGACCCCTGTCATTGGATCCCAAAGAAGTATTATCACCCAGGGTTATTAATTCTGATTGATGTCCCATGGCTACTTTGGAAGTGTGTGTGCATGCATGTAATGCAGATATGGCTTCAGTTTATTTTGTGCTCAATAGCCTATAAATGCTAAACGTGAAAGCTTATATGAATCGTGTCGGATAGGTCATGGCCTTATATGAATCATGCCATGTGGGTGAAGTGCCAGCAGGATTTCAGGAGCAGAGGAGCTGTATCCTAGAAGAGGGGAAGGAAAAAACTTGATGCGGAACAAATGAAGGAGGTAAAACAAAACATTTGAGGTCCACAGCATTGACTGTCAGTGACACCAGTGCCTCAGCGTGCTGCAGAGATAGGTTAGTCTCCTGTCACACACACATATCCCCCTCTCTCTCTTACACACACATTTACACACACATTCCTCTCTCTTGCACACATTCACCTTTTTCACACACACAATACACTCACCTCCATCACTCACACACACACTCACCCCCCCCCCACCACACACACACCTCTCTTGCTGTCTTCCACACACTCACCTCCATCTCGCTCTCACACACACATTCACCTGCATCTCTCACACACAATCGCTGCTCACACACACTCACCTTTCTTGCTGTCTTCCACAAACTCACCTCCCTCTCACATATGCACACACACACGCTCACTTCCATCTCTCACATACACTCACCCCCCCACACACACACTTACCTCCATCTCTCACACACACACTCATCTTCATCTCTCACACACTCACTCCACACACAAACTCACTTCCCTCTCTCACACACTCACCCCACACACACACTCACGTCCGTCTCTCTCACGTACACATTCACCTCCATTTCTCACACACACTCATCTCATACACACTCACCTTTCTTCCTCTCTTACACACACACCTCACTCACACACCTCCATCTCTTACACACACACACTCACCCCCATCTCTCACACACTCATGCCACTCACACCCATCTCATACACACTCACTCCACACACTCTCACCTTCACCTCACACACACTCACCCAACACACACTCATCTCCATCTCTCACACACACACATCCCTCACACAGACACACATCCCTCACACACGCATATTCACCTTTCTTCCTCTCTTACAAACATCTTGCTCACACACACACTCACCTCCATCTTTCACACACACACTCACCCTCATCTCTCACACACACACACACTCACCTCCATCTCTCTCACACACTCACCCTTTCTTTTTTTTTCTTTTTTATAAATTTAGAGTACCCAATTCATTTTTTTTTCCAAATTAGGGGCAATTTAGCATGGCGAATTCACCTAACCTGCACATCTTTGGGTTATGGGGGCGAAACCCACGCAAACACGGGAAGAATGTGCAAACTCCACTAGGACAGTGACCCAGAGCCGGAATCGAACCTGGGACCTCAGCGTCGTGAGACAGCAGTGCTAACCACTGCGACACTGTGCTGCCCTTTCTTATACACTCATACTCACCCCTTTCTCATGCACACATACACTGAAACTTCTCTCTCGCACACACAATCACTCTTATCTCCCACTTCCTCACACACACACTCACCCTTTTCTCTTTCTCACAAAAACACACTTCCCCCTCTCTCCCTCGCGCAGTCGCCCTCAAACGCCCTCATTCACCCACCCATGCACACACACTCATCTTCGTGCACACAGTCACCCTTGCACACACATACTCGCCATCATACCCCTTCACTTATTCACTGATCCGCACACGTACATTCACCCTCACACACAATCTGAATCGGCCGAGTGGAAGGGCTACAATGACAGCGGGGGAGACACTTGAAGCGAGGCCCAATTGTGCGGCAACCAGCAACAAATGTGGGTGAGAAACAGTCTGAATGGAGGAGCAGTCCCCTGCAGAAATCTGGAGGGGGGGGGGGGTTACGTGCAGGGTCTTCAAGGGCTGCACGAGTTGGGCAAGCTAGATCTGGGGCGTACAGCAAGGTGTCAGCATGGTGGTCCAGGCAATGGAATCACAACTTGAGTCGATGTAAGGTTCTCCCAATGGTCACACTGATGGAGGCAAGGCTTATATTGTATCGCTCGACCTCCTGAGGCCACGGACACCTGCTCGACATCATGACTCACCTCTTCAATGGATGTCACTATCAATCAGCAACCTAACTCCTCTCTACTTGTTGTTTTTATCCTGCTTGCAGCCCTGTGAGGCATCGTGCTACAGTTCCTGCCCACCCTGCAGCCCTGTGAGGCACCTTGCTATGGTTCCTGCCCACCCTGCAGCCCTGTGAGGCACCTTGCTACAGTTCCTGCCCACCCTGCAGCCCTGTGAGGCACCTTGCTACAGTTCCTGCCCACCCTGCAGCCCTGTGAGGCACCTTGCTATAGTTCCTGCCCACCCTGCAGCCCTGTGAGGCACCTTGCTACAGTTCCTGCCCACCCTGCAGCCCTGTGAGGCACCTTGCTATAGTTCCTGCCCACTCTGCAGCCCTGTGAGGCACCTTGCTACAGTTCCTGCCCACCCTGCAGCCCTGTGAGGCACCTTGTTATGGTTCCTGCCCACCCTGCAGCCCTGTGAGGCACCTTGCTATGGTTCCTGCCCAACCTGCAGCCCATTGAGTTGCGTGGCACTACCACCGTGCTAAATGGGATAGACTTCGAACAGATCTAGCAACTCAAGACTGGGCATCATGAGGCACTGTGGGCCATCAGCAGCAGCAGAATTGTACTGAACCACAATCTGCAACCTCATGGCCCGGCATATCCCCCACTCTACCATTACCAGCAAGCCAGGGGATCAACCCTGGTTCAATGAAGAGTGCAGGAGACCATGCCAGCAGCAACATCAGGCATACCAAAAATTGAGGAGTCAACCTGCTGAAGTTAACACAGGACTACTTGTCTGCCAAATAGCATAAGCAGCAAGTAATAGACAGAGCTAAGTGATTACACAACAAATGCATCAGATCTAAGCTCTGTGGTCCTGACACATCCAGCAGTGAATGGTGGTAGATAATTAAATAACTCACTGGAAGAGGAGACTCCACAAATATTCCCATCCTCAATGAAGGAGGAGCCGAGCACATTTGTGCAAAAGACAAGGCTGAGGCATTCGCAACAATTTTCAGCCAGATGTGCTGAGTCGATGATCCATCTCGGTCACCTCCGACGGTCCCCAACATCACAGGTGTCAGTCTTCAGCCAACATGATTCACTCCATCTGATATCAAGAAAGGGCTGAAGGCACTGGATATTGCAAAGGCTATGGGCCCTGACCGTATTCCGGCAATATTATTGAAGGCTATGCTCCAGAACTGGCTGCACGGCTAGCCAAGCTGCTCCAGTACAGCTACAACACTGGCATCTACTCTGTGATGTGGAAAATTGCCCAGGTGTGTTCTGTGCACAAGAAACAGGACAAATCCAACCCAGCCAATTGTTGCTCTATCAGTCTACTCTCCATCATCAGCAAAGTGATGGAAGGAGTCATCAACAGTGCTACCCAACGGCACTTACTCAGCAATAACCTGCTCACGGACGCTCAGTTTGGGTTCCACCAGGATCACTCAGTTCCTCACCTCATTACAGATTTGGTTCAAACATGGACAAAGGAGCTGAATGCCAGAGGTGAGGTGCTGGTTATTGCTCCTGACATCAAGGCAGCATTTGCCCAATTATGGCATCAAGGAGCTCTAGCCAAAATGGAGTCAGCGAGAATCAGGAATGAAACTTTCCATTGGTTGGAGACATACTTGGCACAAAGAAGGATGGTTGTGGTGGTTGGAGGTCAATCATCTCAGCCCCAGGACATCACTGCAGGAGTTCCTCAGGGTAATGTCCCAGGCCCAACCATTTTCAGCTGCTTCATCAATAACTTCCCTTCCATCATAGGGTCAGAAATGGGGATGTTTGCAGATGATGCACAATGTTCAGCACCATTCATGACTCCTCAGATAACAAAGCAGTCCATGTCCAAATGCAGCAAGACCTGGACAGTATCCAGGCTTGGGCTGACAAGTGGCAAGTTACATTTTCGGCATACAAGTGCCAGGCAATGACCATCTCCTCCAAGAGAGGATCTAACCACCGCTCCTTGACTTTCAGTGGCATTACCATTGCTGAATCCCCTGCAATCAACATCCTGGGGGTTACCATTGATCAGAAACTGAACTGGACTAGCCATATTAATACTGTGGCTACTAGGGCAGGTCAAAGGCTAGGAATCCTACGACAAGTAGCTCACATCCTGGCCCCCCAAAGCCTGTCCACCATCTACAAGGCACAAGTCAGGAGTGTAATGGAATACTCTCCATTTGCCTGGATGAGTGCGGCTCCAACAACACTCAAGAAGCTCAACACCATCCAGGATAAAGCAGCCAACTTGATTGCTCCCCCTTCCACAAACATTCAAACCCTCCACCACCGATGAAGGGCAGCACGGTAGCATAAGTGGATAGCACTGTGGCTTCCCAGGTTTGATTCCCCTCTGGGTCACTGTCTGTGCAGAATCTGCACGTTTTCCCCGTGTCTGCGTGGGTTTCCTCCGGGTGCTCCGGTTTCCTCCCACAGTCCAAAGACGTGCAGGTTAGGGGGATTGGCCATGATAAATTGCCCTTCGTGGTTTGGAGGGGTTATTGGGTTAGGGTAGAAATGAGGGTTTAAATGGGTTGGTGCAGACTTGATGGGCTGAATGGCCTCCTTCTCCACTGTATGTTCTATGAACAGTGGCAGTCGTGTGTGCAGTCTACAAGCTGCACTGCAGTAACTCACCAGGTCCTTTAGACAGCACCTTCCAAACTTACGACCACTACCATCTATAAGGACGAGAGCAGCAGATACCTGGGAACCCCATCATCTGGAGCTTCCCCTCCAAATTACTCACCACCCTGACTTGGAAATATATCGGCATTCCTTTATCTTCACTGAGGAAACATCCTGGAACTCCCTCCCTAAAAGCACAGTGTGTGAACCTACACCTCAAGGACTGCAGCGGTTCAACTGGACAATTCACCACCACCTTCTGAAGAGCAATTCAGAACGGGCAACAAATGCTCGTCTAACCAGCGAGGCTCACCTCCCATAAATTAATTTCTAAAAATTACTCTTCTTCAAACTGTTCCGAAAGAAGAGTCAGAATGGACTCAAACTGTTGAATAGAAATTTCCCAAAAAATGGCAAAGTGTCATTTAGAACATAGAACATACAGTGCAGAAGGAGGCCATTTGGCCTATAGAGTCTGCACTGACCCACTTAAGCCTTCACTTCCACCCTATGCCCGTAACCCAACAACCCCTCACAACCTTTTTGGTCACTAAGAGCAATTTATCATGGCCAATCCACCTAACCTGCACGTCTTTGGACTGTGGGAGGAATCCAGAGCACCCGGAGGAAATCCACACACACACGGGGAGAATGTGCAGACTCCGCACAGACAGTGACCCAGCAGGGAATCGAACCTGGGACCCTGGCACTGTGAAGCAAAATTTGTGATGAGAAAATCAGTGTGCTACTGCGTCTTGAGACATGAAGTGGCTGATGCACCCGCAGATGGTATCAGACCTGCTGGCTTTTTCCAGCACTTTCCATTCTAATTTCAGGTTTCCAGTGTCTGCAGTATTTTGGTGTTATCGCATTTTAAATTGCTGCATTCTTCAGGATCCTGAATGCCAAGACAAGTTACAGGTTTTTAATGTGCCATGTAATGTATGTGACTTTTTTCTTTAAAATTTTTTTCGCAATTAGTCATAGCATATTTAGATAAATGCTATAATAGAATTGAATAAGGCTTTACTGTTCATGCAAAAGTGGAAATTTGTCTTTGACTTCACGTCCAGCATCTTCCAAATCAGCTATGATCGTGATGAATGGCGGAGCAGGCTCGAAGGGCCAAAAGGCCTCCTCCTGCTCCTGTCTTCTATGTATGTATCTTTGTACCTCCAGTATAACATATAATCATACAGCCATTAGTTAAAAACAGTAAGTATTTCATGTTTACCTACATTCATACTTTTGTGAATATAATAACATTTGTCCATACCATACAAACAACTTGGTCATTAATGCATTAACCTAGTCTGCTGAAATGAAATGAAGCACTTGTATACATACATATGTAACTAGCCATCACTTATCATACCTCCTGCACATATAATGAGAAATACCTTACATAAGTACTGACCATAGTCAGTGTTTTCTGGCTCCCAACAGTTAGATGGCCAAAAGTATGGTGTCTGCAAAAGAACAAGGGATAACATATTTGTAGTTCATTGATTTATTTTGAAAGCATCAAATAATGCATTTTTTCCAGGTAACATAACACGTCACAAAGGCGCGCTTCTGGCAAACTTTAATTTTTAAGTATTCACGATATTAACAGGGAAAGGCAAGGTAGATAAAGATAAACTATTTCCACTGGTTGGAGATTCTAAAATTAGTCTAAAATTACGGGCAAGGCCATTCAGGAGAGATGTGAGGAAGCACTGCTTCACTTAAAGAGCGGTAAAGGTTTGGTCCCACAAGCAGCAGTTGTAGCTCGAACAGTTGTTCATATTAAATCTGAGATGGATTGATTTTTGTTAAGCAAAGGAATCAAGGGATATGGGCCAAAGGCAGGGATATGGAGTCAGGCCTCAGATCAGCCATGATCTAATTGAATGGTGGGACAGGCCCGAGGGGCTGAATGGCCTACAGGAATTAGACTTTAGTTTTCCAAACTGACAGAAGTGATTTCAACCTGCATTAGGATGATCAACACCAATTTACATGACTATATATTGCACGGTCCATCCCTGTGGAGAGGAAATAGACAGCAAGTCTGCAAAGCTCTTCACAGGCAACGGCACCCTCCAGGGGTTTGTGAACAATGTTCCTTCCTTCATGCCCTATTAACAATGCATCTAAGTATTCAATTGTTGAAGACGAGCCATTAAAAGGTAATTGCTTAGACAATGCAATTTTGGTTTGAAGAAGGGTTTGCAGACGAGCTGATTGAGTTACAGTTGGAATGTACAATTATGTTCAAATTACTGGCAATTGAAGAAAGAGGTCACTTGGCAAGGTAAAGCCTACTATGTGTTCTAAGCAATGTTTCCCCAGCAGAACTGAACAAGCAGCTGAGAAGCAAAAAAGGATTCTCCAATCCTCCCCCCCCACCCCCCCAAACCCTCCGTCTCTCTCTCTCTCAACACACAAATAACCCAGTCCACAGTAGAGAGAGCTTTTAAAGAAAGGTGCCTTTTTTAAAAATTCATTTACGGGATGTGGCTGCCGCTGGTTAGGCCAGAACGTATTGCCCGTCCCTAATTGCCCTGGCGAAGGTGGATGGTGAGCTGCCTTCTTGAACCGCTGCAAACTAACTTGTGTAGGTACACCCAGTGTGTTATTAGGGAGAGTGTTCCTGATTTTGGCCCCGTGGCAATGAACGAACGGCAATATATTTCCAAGTCAGGATGGTGAGTTACTTGGAGCAGAACTTCCAAATGGTGGTATTCTCATATGTTAGGTAACCTTGTAGCGGTCATGGGTTTAGAAGGTGCTGCCCAAGAAGCCTTTATGAGTTCGTGCAGGCGCAATAATAACAATAATAACTTATTGTCACAAGTAGGCTTCAATGAAGTTACTGTGAAAAGCCCATAGTTGCCATATTCCGGCACCTGTTCGGGGAGGCCGGTACAGGAATTGAACCCGTGCTGCTGGCCTTGTTCTGCATAACAAGCCAGCTGTTTAGCCCACTATGCTAAACCAGCCCTTCGAATGGCCTCATCGCACATGATTCTGTGACGTGACAAGGCCGTTAGATCTTGCAAGAGATCCATCTCTCTCTCTCGATTTGCGACGCTCAGAGTGCCTCGCGAGATCTCACGGGATCTCATGAGACGTTGCAATCTGGATCTCGCCATCACTGGGTGAGATCGGGCAGCATGGCTACACACTGGTTAGCACTGCTGCCACACAGCGCCGAAGTCCCAGGTTCGATCCCAGCTCTAGGTCACTGTCCGTGTGGAGTTTGCCCATTCTCCCCGTGTTTGCGTGGATTTCGTCCCCACAACCCAAAGATATGCAAGTTAGGTGGAATGGGCACGCTAAATTGCCCCTTAATTGGCAAAAATTAATTGAGTACTCTAAATTTAGTTTTTAAAAATCACTGGGCAAGATCCATATTAACATTTGCCTCATTTCATTTTATTGTGCCAGGTTACCTGTGCCAGGGATCGGGCCTGAGAGTGCCCTGCCCTTAAGAGGTGGGATGAGGCCGGTGCTCGAGGACCCTTAAGAGGAAGTTGGGAAGGTCAGGAGGCCGAGGTGGGGTGACTGAGGGGATCAAGAGATAGGGGTGGCATTTAAAAATTGCACCCCAATCTCTTCCTGCACTGATGAGCTCAGCTCACCTGTGCAGGGTGTGAGGTAAGTGCGGTCTCGGCGGGGCGTCCCTGACAGAGACCAAAATAAAACAAAGTCCCGTTTGATAGTGAGGTCGTTCTTGGCGCTGCAGGCTCTGAGGAATACCCTATTTGTGCCCAAAACGGGACTCTTTTTTTTCATTAAATCACACCCAGTGTTCATTGCGTGTGGACTCTGAGTGTGTGTGCTTATGTGCCCGTGTGTGCGCAGATATGTATGTGTGTGGAAGTTGGAGTGTATTTTACTATTTAACCCAGATCAGTTTAAATATAACAAATCTAATCTATTTCTCTATTAAACTCAAGAAAACCTCCATTCTATTACGATCACAGTGTGTAAACGGTTAAGCACTCACTGAATTAACATGTGTAATCCTTTTATAACAAAAAAAATTGGTTACTGTGGAATGAATGGGAAAAGAGGTGAGCCATTCAATCCCTCCTCACCTCTGGTAATAAGCATTTGACAAGGCCTCGATCAAAATCTACCCTTATTACAACCTGATGTTTCATTGGGAGTTCATCCACGTTGCTGTAATAAGCTGCTGTTTAGACCGACAGGGGCCAAATTCACTTTTGTTTCTGACAGGGAAATAAATCTTGATGCCGATCTGATTGCGGACATGGGCTGGAATTCTCCGGCCGTTCACTGACGGCGGGGACCCTCTGGTCCCGCTGGCCGCGGGTTTCCTGGTGTATGGGGTGGCTTCAATGGGGATTCCCATTGATAGCGGATGGAGCAGAGAATCCCACCGCCAGCGAACAGCATGCAACCTCCCACCACAGAGGAACACACAGTTGCGAGGCTGGAGAATCCCACCCCACGATTTGGGTGAGAGCTGTTCCTACCTCTATAAGCAGCTTTCCCATTCCTGAAGCTGAATTTTGGGATGCATGCTGTAGTGGCAGTGGCCCTTGGGGTATGTGTCGTTGGAGGCGTACCGGTATGTGTTGGTGGGGAATAACAGGAGAGGGGAATAGTCGTGACCAGCAGAAGTAGCGTGGAGCTGGGTGAAGCACCTCTGGTCCTCCTGGCTTCACATGAATTCAAAACAAATGAACAGACATAATTTGCTCCAAATAAACTAAGTATCGGGTGATTTCACTTTGTCACTACCAGGAAAATAGTTCAATGTGAACAGGTGGAGCACACTTTACCCTTTGAGTCTGTTCTGCCACTGAATGAGAACATGGCTATTCCATTACCTCAGACCATAGTTTTTAAAAATAAATTTACGGGATGTGGGCATCGCTGATTAGGCCAGGATTTATTGCCTGTTTTGAGTAGCCCTTCAGAAGGTGATGGTGAGTTGACTTCATGAACTACTGCAGTCCTTGAGGTGTAGGTACACCCACTGTGTTGTTAGGGAGCAGGTTCCAGGATGTTGCCCCAGCGACAGTGAAGAAACGATATAATTCTAAGTCGGGGTATTGAGTGACTTGGAGGGGAACCTCCAGATGGTGGGGTTCTCGGGTATCTGCTGCTCTTGTCATTCTAGATGGTATATTCATGGGTTTGGAAGGTCCTGTCTTAGGAACCTTGGTGAGTTACTGCAGTGCATCTTGTAGATGGTACACACGGCTGCCACTGGTTGTCGGTGGTGAAGGGTTTGAAAGTTTGTGGAGGAGGGGGCAATAAAACACGCTGCTTTGTCCTGGATGATGTTGAGTTTCTTGAGTGTTGTTGGAGCTGCATTCGTCCAGGCAGTATTCCATTACACTCCTGACTTGTGCCTTATCGATGATGGACCGGCTTTGGGGGTTCAGTAGGTGAGCTACTCGCCGTAGGTTTCCTAGCCTTTGACCTGCCCTGGTAGCCACAGAATTAATATGGCTAGTCCAGTTCAGTTTCTGATCAATGGTAACCCATTGCTCCATATACCTTTGTACATTTGCTTCACAAAAATCTTTCAATCTTGGTTTTAAAATTAATATTTGTGCAAGCATCAATTGCCATTTGTGGAAGATAGTTCCAATCTTTTACTCTCCTTTGTGGTTAGAAGCGTTTTCTAATTTTACACCTGAAATGTCAGACTATGCCCCTAATCCAAGGCTGCTCAACCAGTGGAAATAATTTCCCTCTATCTACATAGAACATAGAACTGTGCAGCACAGAACAGGCCCTTCAGCCCTCAATGTTGTGCCGACCCTTGTCCGAAACCAAGGTCAAGCAATCCCTCTCCCTGTCATTCTGGTGTGCTCCACGTGCCTATCCAATAACCGCTTGAAAGTTTCTAAAGTGTCCGACTCCACTGTTACAGCTGGCAGTCCATTCCACACCCTAACCACTCTCTGAGTAACGAACCTACCTCGGACATCCCTCCTAAATCTCCCACACTGAACCTTATAGTTATGCCCCCTTGTAACAGCTACGTCCACCCGAGGAAATAGTCTCTGAACATCCACTCTATCTGTCCCCCTCATCATCTTATAAACCTCTATTAAGTCGCCTCTCATCCTCCTCCGCTCCGAAGAGAAAAGCCCTAGCTCCCTCAACCTTTCCTCATAAGAACAATCCTCCAAACCAGGTAGCACCCTGGTAAATCTCCTTTGCACCCTTTCCAATGCTTCCACATCCTTCCTATAGTGAGGTGGCCAGAACTGCACACAATACTCCAAATGTGGTCTCACCAGGGTCCTGTACAGTTGCAGCATAACCCCGCGGCTCTTAAACTCAACCCCCCTGTTAATAAACACTAACACACTATAAGCCTTCTTCACGGCTCTATCCACTTGAGTGGCAACCTTCAGAGATCTGTGGACCTGAACCCCAAGATCTCTCTGTTCCTCCACATTCCTCAGAACCCTGCCGTTGACCCTGTAATCCGCATTCAAATTTTTCCTACCAAAATGAATCACCTCGCACTTATCAGGGTTAAACTCCATCTGCCATTTTTCGGCCCCGCTCTACATCCTATCAATGTCTCTTTGCAGCCTACAACAGCCCTCCACCTCATCCATTACTCCACCAATCTTGGTGTCATCAGCAAATTTACTGACCCCTCCTCCAAGTCATTGATAAAAATCACAAATAGCAGTGGACCCAGCACTGATCCCTGTGGTACACCGCTGGTAACTGGTCTCCAGTCTGAAAATTTACCATCCACCACCACCCTCTGTCTTCTATGTGATAGCCAGTTACTTATCAAATTGGCCAAATTTCCCTCTATCCCACACCTCCTTACTTTCTTCATGAGCTGACCATGGGGAACATTATCAAACGCCTTACTAAAATCCATGTGTACGACATCAACTGCTCTACCTTCATCTATACACTCAGTTACCTTCTCAAAGAATTCAATCAAATTCGTGAGGCAAGACTTACCCTTCATGAATCCATGTTGACTATCCCGAATTAAGCTGCATCTTTCCACATGGTCATAAATCCTATCCTTCAGGACCTTTTCCATTAACTTACCGACCACCGAAGTAAGACTAACTGGCCTATAATTACCAGGGTCATTCCTATTCCCTTGCTTGAACAGAGGAACAACATTCGCCACTCTCCAGTCCTCTGGCACTATCCCCGCGGACAGTGAGGACCCAAAGATCAAAGCCAAAGGCTCTGCAATCTCATCCCTTGCCTCCCAAAGAATCCTTAGATATATCCCATCTGGCCCAGGGGACTTGTCGACATTCAGGTTTTTCAAAATTGCTAATACATCCTTCCTCAGAACATCTACCTCCTCCAGCCAACCCCCTGTATCACACTCTCATCCTCAAAAACACATGGCCCCTCTCCTTGGTGAACACTGAAGAAAAGTATTAATTCAACGCCTCTCCTATCTCTTCTGACTCCATACACAAGTTCCCACTACTGTCCTTGACCGGCCCTAACCTCATCCTGGTCATTCTTTAATTTCTCACATAAGAGTAAAAAGCCTTGGGGCTTTCCTTGATCCGACCCGCCAAGGACTTCTCATGCCCCCTCCAAGCTCTCCTAAGCCCTTCTTTTTAGCTCATTCCTTGCTACCTTGTAACCCTCAAGCGACCCAACTGAACCTTGTTTGCTCATCCTTACATACCCTTCCTTTCTCCTCTTTACAAGACATTCAACCACTTTCGTGAACCATGGTTCCCTCGCATGGTCATTTCCTCCCTGCCTGACAGGGACATACCTATCAAGGACACGCAGTATTTGTTCCTTGAACAAGCTCCACTTTTCATTTGTGCCTTTCCCTGACAGTTTCTGTTCCCATCTTATGCTCCCTAATTCTAGCCTAATCACATCATAATTACCCCTCCCCCAATTATAAACCTTGCCCTGCCATATGGCCCTATCCCTCTCCATTGCAATAGTGAAAGACACCAAATTGTGGTCACTATCTCCAAAGTTCTCTCCCACAAACAAATCTAACATTTGGCCCGGTTCATTACCCAGTACCAAGCCCAACGTGGCCCCACCTCTTGTCGGCCTATCCACATATTGTGTCAGGAAACCCTCCTGCACACACTGTACATAAACTGCCCCATCTGAACTGTTCGACCTATAGAGGTTCCAATCAATATTTGGAAAGTTAAAGTCACCCATGACAACTACCCTGAGACCTCCATACCTATCCATAATCTGTTTTGCAATTTCTTCCTCCACATCTCTATTACTATTTGGGGGCCTATAGAAAACTCCTAACAACGTGACCGTTCCTTTCCTATTTCTAACTTCAGCCCATGTTACCTCAGTAGGCAGATCCCCTTCGAACTGCCTTTCTGCAGCTGTTAAACTATCCTTGATTAACAATGCTGCTCCTCCACCTCTTTTACCACCTTCCCTACTCTTACTGAAACATCTATACCCCGGAACTTCCAACAACTATTCCTGTCCCTGTTCTAACCATGTCTTCGTAATGCCCACAACATCGTAGTCCCAAGTACCAATCCACGCTCCAAGTTCACCTACCTTATTCCGGATGCTCCTTGCATTGAAGTAGACACACTTCAACCCACCTTCCTGTCTGCTGGTACACTCCTGCGACCTTGATACCCTCCTCAGTACCTCACTACTCTCAACACTGGCTTCTGGACTACAGCTCATTTTCCCAGCCCCTGACAAATTAGTTAAAACCCCCACCCCCTCCCAGCCCCTCTCACCGTCACCCATCTATTTTGATTCTTCGGAGTAACTACATCCCTGAAGCTACTATCTATGACCACCTCTGCCTCCCGAATGATCCGCAGTTCATCCAGCTCCAGTTCCCTAACGCAGTTTCTGAAGAGCTGGAGATGGGTGCACTTCCCACAGCTGAAATCAGCAGGGACACTGACGGCGTCCCTCACCTCAAACATTCTTCAGGAGGAACATTGCACTGCCTTCCCTGCCATCCCCCCTAGATGACTTGTGGATAAAAACAATAAAAAGAAAGAAAGAAAGAAAGAGCTTACCTGATATTCACTCAACCCCTTAGGTTAGAGGAGGTTGAAGGGTGGTGGACACAACAAGTGTAGTGTCTTGGGTTTAGGAACCGCCCAACTTAAATACAGGTAAAAATAAAATACTTAACCAGCAACCACTGCGCCCCGCACGATAACAGCAATCAGCTGTTATGGGCCTGCACAAACAATTTAAATCTTTACTATTTACCCAGCAGTTACTCTGTCCTCAGTCCGACCGGATTCAGCTGGAAACCCCCAACAGTACGTTTTTAAAAAATTTATTCCCCTTCTCAGCAAGCACTCACTTAGCAACCACTGTGCCCCGCACGATAACAGCAATCCGCTGTTATCTATTCTATCTATGTCCCTTAATATCTTAAACCTTGATCAAATCACCCTTCAGCCTGCTAAATTACAGCAACTACAACCCTAGTTTGATTAATCACTCTGAAAATGTAACCTTCTAGAAAAATCATTCTCGTAAATTCACACCGCATTCCTTCCAAGGCCAATGAATCCTTCCGAAGAAGTGGTGCCGAAAATTGGTCACTACTCCACATGTGGTTGAGCCAGGGTTTGTATAGCTGAAGCATATTGGCTTCTATCACCCTTGTTCTTTTTCTAAAAAATATTTTTATTCAGAAAATTTTCAATTCATAACACACAAAAGGCCAAATAAATCTATACAATTTTTATAAAACTATCCCCACAACTCAATCCCACTTTTCCTGTATTTACCCAACCCCCCCAACCCCTCTCTCCGACCCCTTTCCTCGCCACCTCCCTCTAATTCCTTATGACAACCAGCTCCTTGAAGAAGATAATGACGGGCCGCACAGTACCATGGTTGTTAGCATAAATGCTTCACAGCTCCAGGGTCCCAGGTTCGATTCCCGGCTGGGTCACTGTCTGTGCGGAGTCTGCACGTCCTCCCCGTGTCTGCGTGGGTTTCCTCCGGGTGCTCCGGTTTCCTCCCACAGTCCAAAGATGTGCGGGTTAGGTGGATTGGCCATGATAAATTGCCCGTAGTGTCCTAAAAAGTAAGGTTGGGGGGGGGGGGGGGGGGTTGTTGGGTTACGGGTATAGGGTGGATACGTGGGTTTGAGTAGGGTGATCATGGCTCGGCACAACATCGAGGGCCGAAGGGCCTGTTCTGTGCTGTACTGTTCTATGTTCTATAATGAACAGCAGCCATCTAGAGCAAAACCCCTCTTCCGATCTCCTTCTGGTGTACTTTATCTTTTCCAACTGCAGGAATTTCCGACAAAACCCCCAACCATGCCAAAGCCTTGGGCAGTGCCAATGTCCTTCAAGACTTGTCTCTGGGCGATTAGAGAGGCGATGGCCAAGACATCAGCCTTCCTCCACTTCTGCAGGTCCGGCAAGTCCGACACTCCAAAGATCGCCACCATTGGACACGGCTCCAATCCAACTCCCCAAATCTCCGACATTGTTTCAAAGAAGGAAGCCCAGAACATAACCAACTGAACACAGGTCCAAAGCATGTGCGAGTGGTTCGCTGGCTCCACTGATCAAAGTTCACATCTGTCCTCTACACCCGGAAAGAACCCACTCATATGTGCCCTGATCATATGCGTCCTATGTACCACTTAAAGTTGAATCACACTCAGCCTTGCGCACAAGGATATAAATTGACTCTATGCAGAGCCTCCTTCCACATCTCCCCCATGAAAGCCAAACCCAACTCTTCCTCCCACTCCTCCTTCACTTCCTCCAGTGAAGCCCTCTCTGTCAACTACCCATATATATCTGATATCCTCCCTTCTCCTATCTCATCAAAAGACAGACCTTATCCATAAAAGAATGCGCCGAATACCGAGGAAATGATGATTTGCTCAAAGTTCTGTACCTGCAAATACCCAAAACATTCCTTCCTGGGAGTTACGACATCTGCACCAACTCCTCCTGCCCAGAAAACCATGCCTCCATGAACAAATCCCTAAAAAAACCCGGCTCCCTCTCCTCCCAGATTTTATATGACAAATCCATCCCAGCTGGTACAAACCTATGCTTTCTGCAGATTGGCGCCAGTTGCGTCATGGGTTCTAATTTAAAGTGCTGTCTCAATTGGTTCCATATTCTCAGAGAAGCTGCTACCACTGGGCTCACAAAGTACCTGGATGGAGAGATTGGAAGAGGAGGAGTACCAAGTGCCCTCAAACTCAAACCTATACTGGTAGCCTCCTCCACCTGCCCCCAAACCAACCTCAAATCCTCGACCCACCCCCGTACTTTCTCAATGTTTACCGCCAAGTAATAATACACCAAATCAGGTAATGCCAACCCCCCCCCCCCCCCCCCCCCCCCCCCGACTAAGAACAAAAACTGGGAGACATGGAAATACAAACAAGACGGTTGCAAGAATGTTCATCTTAACCGTCTGAACCCTTCCCGCCAAGGACAATGGGAGGGCATCCCATCTCTTTACGTTCACCTTCACCCCTCTACCAGACTGGCTAGGTTCAATTTATGTAATGAGGACTAATCATGAGCCACCCATATTCCCAGATACCTAAAACTAGCCCTGGCCAGCCGAAAGGGTCGCCTCTCCAGATCAACTTCCTTCCCCAGAGGGTTCACCGGAAAACCTTCACTCTGCCCACATTCAATTTATATCCTGAGAAGGAACCAAACTTTCTAAGCACCTCCATTATCTTCCCCACATTAGAAAGAGGTTCTGTGGTATACGGCAATAAAGTGTCCGCATACAGGGACACCCTATGCTCCCTACCTCACCTCTCTACGCCCTTCCACCCAGCCGACGATCTAAGTGTGATGGCCAATGGCTCAACTGCCAAAGCAAACAGTAATAGGGAAAGTGGACATCCCTGCCTTGTACCCCGACACTACCAAAAGTACCCTGAACTTAATGCACTGATATGAACGCTCGCATTGGGGTCCCTGTACCCTAACACACAAAGACAAACCGCCCCAGTACCTCAAAAGGTGCCCCCACTCCACCCAGTCAAACTCTTTTTCTGCATCGCCGAGAGGGCGACAGCACCACATTCATGAGTCTCCTAATGTTGACTGACAACTGACGGCTCTTAACAAAACCCGTCGAATCCTCAGAAATTACCTCCCAGCAGGCACCTCTCCAAACAAGTTGCCAACACCTTAGCCAACAGCTTTGAATCAGCATTCAACAGAGAAATGGGCCGATACGACCCACACTCCATGGAATCATTATCCTTTTTCAAGATTAAGGAGATTGATACCTGCGCCAGTGTAGACGGTAACACCCCCTGGGGACAGAGAATCATTAAACATGTGCACGAGGATAAGTATACCCCGCAGGGCAAGAGTTATAGCTGGGGGAAGGGCAATTATGATGCCATTAGACATGACTTAGGATGTGTTGGTTGGAGAAGTAGGCTGCAAGGGTTGGGCACACTGGATATGTGGAGTTTGTTCAAGGAACAGCTATTGCATGTTCTTGATAAGTACGTACCAGTCAGGCAGGGAGGAAGGGGTCGAGCGAGGGAACCGTGGTTTACCAAAGAAGTGGAATCTCTTGTTAAGAGGAAGAAGGAGGCCTATGTAAAGATGAGGCGTGAAGTTTCAGTTGGGGCGCTTGATATTTACAAGGAAGCGAGGAAGGATCTAAAGAGAGAGCTGAGACGAGCAAGGAGGGGACATGAGAAGTCTTTGGCAGGTAGGATCAAGGAAAACCCAAAAGCTTTCTATAGGTATGTCAGGAATAAAAGAATGACTAGGGTAAGAGTAGGGCCAGTCAAGGACAGTGGTGGGAAGTTGTGTGTGGAGGCTGAGGAGATAAGCGAGATACTAAATGAATACTTTTCGTCAGTATTCACTCAAGAAAAAGATAATATTGTGGAGGAGAATGCTGAGACCCAGGCTATTAGAATAGATGGCATTGAGGTGCGTAGGGAAGAAGTGTTGGCAATTCTGGACAAGGTGAAAATAGATAAGTCCCCGGGGCCGGATGGGATTTATCCTAGGATTCTCTGGGAAGCCAGGGAAGAGATTGCTGAGCCTTTGGCTTTGATTTTTAGGTCATCATTGGCTACAGGAATAGTGCCAGAGGACTGGAGGATAGCAAATGTGGTCCCTTTGTTCAAGAAGGGGAGTAGAGATAACCCCGGTAACTATAGGCCGGTGAGCCTAACGTCTGTGGTGGGTAAAGTCTTGGAGAGGATTATAAAAGATACGATTTATAATCATCTAGATAGGAATAATATGATTAGGGACAGTCAGCATGGTTTTGTGAAGGGTAGGTCATGCCTCACAAACCTTATCGAGTTCTTTGAGAAGGTGACTGAACAGGTAGACGAGGGTAGAGCAGTTGATGTGGTGTATATGGATTTCAGTAAAGCGTTTGATAAGGTTCCCCACGGTCGTCTATTGCAGAAAATACGGAGGCTGGGGATTGAGGGTGATTTAGAGATGTGGATCAGAAATTGGCTAGTTGAAAGAAGACAGAGAGTGGTAGTTGATGGGAAATGTTCAGAATGGAGTTCAGTTACGAGTGGCGTACCACAAGGATCTGTTCTGGGGCCGTTGCTGTTTGTCATTTTTATAAATGACCTAGAGGAGGGCGCAGAAGGATGGGTGAGTAAATTTGCAGACGACACTAAAGTCGGTGGAGTTGTAGACAGTGCGGAAGGATGTTGCAGGTTACAGAGGGACATAGATAGGCTGCAGAGCTGGGCTGAGAGGTGGCAAATGGAGTTTAATGTGGAGAAGTGTGAGGTGATTCACTTTGGAAAGAATAACAGAAATGCGGAATATTTGGCTAATGGTAAAATTCTTGGTAGTGTGGATGAGCAGAGGGATCTCGGTGTCCATGTACATAGATCCCTGAAAGTTGCCACCCAGGTTGATAGGGTTGTGAAGAAGGCCTATGGTGTGTTGGCCTTTATTGGTAGAGGGATTGAGTTCCGGAGCCATGAGGTCATGTTGCAGTTGTACAAAACTCTAGTACGGCCGCATTTGGAGTATTGCGTACAGTTCTGGTCGCCTCATTATAGGAAGGACGTGGAAGCTTTGGAACGGGTGCAGAGGAGATTTACCAGGATGTTGCCTGGTATGGAGGGAAAATCTTATGAGGAAAGGCTGATGGACTTGAGGTTGTTTTCGTTAGAGAGAAGGTTAAGAGGTGACTTAATAGAGGCATACAAAATGATCAGAGGGTTAGATAGGGTGGACAGCGAGAGCCTTCTCCCGCGGATGGAGGTGGCTAACACGAGGGGACATAGCCTTAAATTGAGGGGTAATAGATATAGGACAGAGGTCAGAGGTGGGTTTTTTACGCAAAGAGTGGTGAGGCCGTGGAATGCCCTACCTGCAACAGTAGTGAACATGCCAACATTGAGGGCATTTAAACATTTATTGGATAAGCATATGGATGATAAGGGCATAGTGTAGGTTAGATGGCCTTTAGATTTTTTCCATGTCGGTGCAACATCGAGGGCCGAAGGGCCTGTACTGCACTGTATCGTTCTATGTTCTATAGGCGCAAACTGTATATAATTCCACAGGGAATCTATCTGGACCCGGTGCCTTCGCCGACTGCATGGAACAAATACAGTTCATAATTTCCTCCAGCCCGAGTGGCACCTCTAGCTCCTACCTTCTTTCCCTTTCCACTGCTGGGAACACAAATCCATTGAGAAACTGTACCATAATCAAGTTTTCCTTCCTCGGCTCAGACTTGTACAGCTGCTGGTAAAAGGTCTCAAATACCCCAATGACCTTCTACAATCGCCGAAAACCCTGCCCCCACAACCCCGGGGGGTAACGACTTCCCCATTACAAGGAAATCAATGCGGGAGTAGACCTGATGCACATACGAATAGAAGGAAAGCTCCTTCTCCCTCGGGTATCTGAATCTCCACGGGTCCACCCCCCATCTATTCCATAAACACTAGCAGCTCCTTTTCCACCCCCGATGGCACAAAGGACTTGGGCACAAGCTATCTAGTCTGGGGTCTACCACACAATTAAAGTCCCCGCCCCCCACCACCCCGATGATTAAGGTCAGGGAGGCCAGCACCCTCTTGATAAAGTCCAGTTCGATGCATATTCATTCACCTGAATGCCTGCAAATACCCCACTCACTATCACATATCTCCCCCCTGAATCCACCAAACATTGACCAGCGGAATGACCACCCTCCAATTGATCAGCACCGCGGTCCCCTCGTACTCGCATCAAAACTCAGGTGGAACACTTCCTCCACCCACTCTTTCCGCAGTCTTGTTTAATTTCAAACTCACAGATGTGTCGCCTGCAAGAAAACCACATGAGCCTTCAAACCCTTTAGATGGCCAAACACCCGGGATCTTTTAACTCGCCTATTTAACCCCCTCATGCTTCGTATAACCAGCCTGATTGGGGGCCTCTGGGTTCAGCCACACCCCACCTGCAAGGAAGTCCAACAGGGCTCCACCTCACATCAGGTCTGGGCCCACTCAAGATGGATGCCGCCACCACCCTCAAACCAGTACATCAACAAAGAAATCTTCATCGTCAGTAATCTATCCCTCCACCCCTAACTCCTCCCCCACACCCTATTGCCCACCCCCCTACTAAACAAACACCCCACCCCATTGCCACCTGGGGGAAAATCCAATAAATTAGCAAACAGCCCCTACCCAAATGCAAGTTTAATAAAGAACATTCTACAGACCCAACCACATACCCACTCCCTCACCCCACAATATTTCTAACAGTTTCCAACAATACTATAATAAACATAAAACTAATAACCCGGTTAAAAAACAAAGGAATATCAGAGACACGAGAAGGAAAAAACAACATTCAGGTATAATCAACAACTTAATTCAGTCTTCCCCCAGTCTGTGTTTCTTTACAAAGTCATTTGCCTGCTCTGGCGTGTCGAAGTAATGATCCCTGTCTCTGAACGTGATCTGAAGGCAAGCCGGGTATAACACTGCAAACCACACTTTGCTCCCGCAAACAGCTGCCTTGGCATTATTTAAAACCGAACGCCTTTTTGCCAGTTCTGCCCAAACGTCCTGATAAATTCTGACAAGATTGCCCTCCCATCTACAATCCCGAGTTTCCTTTGCCCACCTCAGGTTCTTTTCCTTATTCAAATAGCTGTGAAGTGGAACTATGATCACCCGTGGAGACTCCCCAGATCTGGGCTTCTGTCGCAATGAGTGGTGGGCTCGGTTCAGTTCGGGAGGGTTTATTAAGACCCCCCTCCCCCACCATTTTGCACATTCTATGCCTTCTTGCAGCCCAACGCTCCTCAGATTTTGACGTGTGGAGCGATTCCCAGGTCGTCTTCTGCCCCTCTGCTGACATCGCCATCTCTGTCTACGAGGAGATGATCCAATCACTCTGGACCGTGACCATCTCCTCCACCTTCCGAATCATTGAGCCCTGTACCTTCAGCCATTGTTCTACCCTGTCCAGAGCTGCACAAATGGGTCAATCGCATTTGCCAGATCGTCCGTGACCGCCTGCCTCTGTTTCCTGAACTCCTCCGCCATGAATTCCGCCAGCCTCTCAGTAGTCCACTGAGAGGACAGTGACAACACAGAGGCCTCCACCATTTTTCTCCCCTTCTGCGACACGGGGGCCCTCTAAGTCAGACGAGGACCCCTTACTCGACTTGTTCCTCATGTTATAACCTCCAGACATCCCTCACCGGAGAAGGAACCCAAACTCTCCAACTACAACACTTTTCCACTTGAACCACACCTGTTAAATGGGCAAAAAGGGCCAAAACCAAATCCCCAAGAAGGAGCCACGTTATGTGCGACCGTTCACCTCATGGCTGCCACCAGACGTCCTCCGCCTTGTATTTTTGTCCTGTATATAAAAAGTTCAGCATTCCATGAGTCTTTTACAGTTCATGAACTTGTAATAACTCACACTCCTTGGCCTCTCACGTCCCCATGGACCTCCACTGTTTCTAGCTTCTCATCAATCAAAAAGTGCCCTGTTTCTGTCATTTTTGGGCCTCGATAAAAAATTACCTCACTTTTCCCTGCACTGAAATCCACTTGCCACAGTGTTGCTCATTCAAGTAATCTATCACCTCTCTTTGTAATTTTTTGCTTCCATCCACAATGCCTATTGTAACTGGCAAAAGAAAATGGCTATGGCCAAAAGTCTCCTGGCAAACTCAGTAAAGACAATAGCCTGGAAATTATTGCAAGCGATATCACTGTACAATGTACAACATGCTATATAGTTGAACAGATGGTTTAGCATCTCTGGAGCTTTCTGTGGACCAGGTGATGACATCTCATTCAACATCCCAGATGAGCCTGAGCGTCATCATGCATTCCTCCTTCATCATGTCCAAGTAACTGACTCTTTGATGATGGTAGCTCGGTTGTCCCTGGTAATTCGATCCTCGCATCCTGTTCTTTTTATGCCCGCTAGGCTCATAGATCAAATTCTCCCCCTACACAAGCTGCTCTCAAAACAGCCAGTGACGATTGCCATGCCTGTACTGCGGGCCAGAAATATTCTCAGTGCTATTCACTGTTGCTCAAGTCATAATGTTAATGTTACTTCATAATCTTACCCTCAAGTCAGTTGACTAAATATAGATTTGATTCGCAGTTCACTGCTCACTTTTCATTTTTATCTCCTCCAGGATAATTCACCTCTTGCAACTGGGATTTATAGTCAAAACAAAAAACTTTTTGCTGTTATATTTTCCAAGTGGAATTTTGAATAGGGGCAATCTTCAGAATAGCACTTAGCATGGATGACTAACCTATAAGCACACTGCTAAATAGGCACTTCTACATTTTCAGTAGCATTAGCAAACATGCAAGGTGTAAAGTGCAATTATGTAATATTGGAGAGCATAATGATGAGTGTGTTTGGCAGCTATTTCTTTGCAGCACCTTCCAGTACTACGCGTGATAAATTAGAAAACTGAGCAAATATTGATAGACGAAAGGTGGCAAAAATTGATAGATTATTGAAATGAAAGTCACTAAGAGGATCATAGGCTGCCCTCCCCTTTGAGAGGGAGAACTGACCGGTGATGATTTAACCTGAGGGCCGCCATACCGCAGGTGAGGGACAAGGTTGAGCCTTCATGGTAACCTCAGCCTGTGCAGGAATTGAACCTGCGCTGTTGCTCTGCATCACAAACTAGCCATCCAGCCAACTGAGTTGACCCACCTCCCTGATAAGATTAGTGGTGACACTGTTGCCACATTATGACAAGTTGAGTGATTGGGCAAATTAATGGCAGGTGCAATGTAATCTGGATAAATGCGAGGTTATCCACTTCGGCAGCAAAAAATAGGAAGGTAGACTATTATCTGAATGGTCATGAATTAAGAGAGGGAAATGTGCCATTGATAGTGGGTGTCCTCGTACACCCGTCACTGAAGGTATGCATGCAGGTGCAGCAGGCGGTGAAGAAAGCAAACGATATGCTGACCTTCAAGGTAAGAAGATTCGAGTACAGTAGCTGGGATGTCTTGCTGCAATTAAATAGGGCCTTGGTGAGACCACACCTGGAATATTATGTCCAGTTTTGGTCACGGTAGCACAGTGGTTAGCACTGATGCTTCACAGCTCCAGGATCCCAGGTTCAATTCCCAGCTTGGGTCGCTGACTGTGTGGAGTCTGCACATACTCCCTGTGTCAGTGTGGGTTTCTTCTGGGTGCTCCGGTTTCCTCCCACAAGATCTGAAAGATGTGGACATTCTGAATTCTCACTCTGTGTACCCAAACAGGTGCTGGAATGTGGCGATGAGGGGATTTTAACAGTAACTTCATTGCAGTGTTAATTATAAGCCTTGTTGTGACAATAAAGATTATTATCATTATTATCTGAGGAAGGATGTTCTTGCTCTAGAGGGAGTGCAGCGAAGGTTTTCAGACTGATTCTTGGGATGTCAGGACGGACGTATGAGTACAGATTGAGTCGGTTCGGATTATATTCACTGGAGTTCAGAAGAATGAGGGGGAGATCTCATAGAAACCTATAAAATTCTAACAGGATTAGATGGGGTAGATGCATTAAGGATGTTCCCAATGGTGGGGGTATCCAGAACCAGGGGTTGACTATTGAGGACAGAGATGAGGAGACATTTCTTCACCCAGAGAGTGGTGGCCTGTGGAATTCAATATCACAGGAAGTAGTCAAAACCAAAACATTGTAAGTTTTCAGGAAGCAGTTAGATATAACACTTTGGGCAAAGTGGGTCAAAGGATATGGGAGGAAGGCAGGATCAGGCTATTGAGTGAGTGATCAGCCATGATCAGAATGAATGGCAAAGCAGGCTTGAAATGCCAAACAGCTTCCTCCTGCTCCTATTTTCTATGTTTCTATCATCCTCTGGTTGTAAATAGTATACTAAGGTTTACAGTACAGAAACCTGGTCAACCTCTTCTATGCCTAGCGCAGCATGGTGGCGCAGTGATTAGCACTGCTGCCTCACGCCGCCGAGGACCCGGGTTCAATCCTGGCCCTAGGTCACTGTCCATGTGGAGTTTGCACATTCTCCCTGTGTCTGGGTGGGTCTCATCCCCACAACCCAAAAAGATGTGCAGGGCCGGTAGATTGGCCATGCTAAATTGCCCCTTAATTGGAAATGTAAAAAAAAACCTTCCGCGGGACACTCTGTCAGCGAGATCCTCCACTTCACCAGCAACGCATCCAAACCTGCGGATTGCCCGAAGGCGTGGGGTGGCCACAATGGGAAACCCCATTGGCTGGCTGCGGGAATGGAGAATCCCGCTGCAGGCGAGGGAGCGCTGTGCAGGAAAACAGGGCTGGTGGGATGGAGAATCCTGCCCCTTATCTATGCTTGGTCTTTGTTAGAACAGCCTGCAAGTAATCTTATTGCCCTGTTCCTTAAAACATACCTTTGTGACAAAGCTTTAGGTATTTGCCCTAAAATATCCCTATTATGTCTCCGTGTCATATTGTAACGCTCCTGTGACGTGTTTAATAATAAACATTATTATTAATTGCCATTGGGCGTTTTACAATATCACAGGTGAATACATTTTGTGGTCACTCTGTATCTTTAAATAGTGCACACCAAAATAATATTGAATGGCATTGAAATCATGTATGGGGCAATACATGAAATATATTATTTTGAGTTAACTAATATTTTGATAATATAGTGGAGAATGGAATTTCATACAAATGCATTAATGAGTTTGTTAGTAACATCGCATGTTCTTATTGCAACTTATGTTCAGTTGGGATTGATACAACAGAGGTCTTTATGGTTATTCTCGCTGGACTTCCTTGCCACTGTCATTGATGCTTCATTGTGCTTTGCTGTGACTGTCTGTCTTTTCATGGAGAAAATCACAGCTTGGGAGTCAAGTGCAAATTATTTTAAGGTAGTTAAAAAATAATAAACTAGTTAACAATTTTAAACAGCTGGAATAGCTGACTCATTAAAAAAAGGCAAATATTAGCCATTTATTGCCTGTAGCGTCCTGAACTCTGGAACGTTTCATATCAGTTTTTTTTTAAAGTTTGCAGTCTCCTTATGTTGGGTATTTAGGGCTTCAGTCAATATTTAACATGAGCTTTGGTGGCTGCCTTGGTGATCCTGCTTGACTTCTAAAAATAAAGTTACTTGATTTACATTCATTTTTAATGCACATTCACACTTTCATGGGAATTTCTAATGGAGTCAGAACTGCTTCACACGACCCAGAGTGGGAATAAAAAAAATAAACAAAATCTTGCGCATGTTTGGATACCATGAGGATCAGGTAAATATTTAAACTGGAGTATGAGAAACAAGGCATTTTTAATGTCGCCAAGGCTCCACTCTGATAGTATGGAAGCTCTGTTACTTTTAAGCTTAGTTTATGTTACTGGATGAGTAATCCCAGAATGTCACCTCCAGGAATTTAAATTCAATTAATTTTTAAAAATCTGGAATTTAAAAGCCAGCACCATTAACATGGGAATCATTGAAATAACGGATTGTTGTAAAGTCCCAACTTAATTTGCTAATGTCTTTTAGGGAAGGAAATCTGGCATCCTTACCCAACCTGGACCCATATTTGACTCCATAACCACAACAATGTGGTTGACTCTTAATTACCCTCTGAAATGGCCAAGTAAGCCTTTCAGCTGTATTCAGGAAGATGCTTTACCGCCACCTTCTCAATGGCAATGGCAGCAATAAGCGCGCTTGCCTTGATGGTGTTGCCCACATCCCACAAATTAATTTTAAAAATACCTCCTTTATGAAGTTTATAATGATGCAATGGCCTTCAGCAATTAATTGAATAATAATGATGGTATGTATGGGCCAGATTACATTGGCATGAACTGAATTCCATCTGGAAACAAGACGAAACAGCTGAATAAAAAAATCACGGTAGATGCATGAATACCCCATAGGCGTTTCTGGTGCTTAAAGGTTTGCACTGAGAACCTTAACTAAAATTTACCTTTTGATTCTATGCAGACTCTCAGAAATTGTGGTTTAATGCTGCTTGCCCGCATACAAAATGATTGCCTTCAAAAAGATAATTCACAGTGTGAAGTACTGTGAGACAATGCTTGATTTTAGAAAGCAGATGTAACTTGAATTTTTAAAATTCATTTGTGGGATGTGGGCATCACTGGCTATAGGCCATCATTTATTACCCATTCCTAATTCCACTTCAGAAGATGGTGGTGAGCTGCTTTCTTGAATTGCTGTAGTCGCCAAGGAGTAAGGGCACCCACAGTGCTATTAGGGAGGGATTTCTAGAATTTTGTCCCAGCAACAGCGAAGGAACGCCGATATATTTTGCCAGGATGGTGAGTGACTTGGAGGGGAACCTCCAGGTGGTGGGGTTGCTGGGTACTTGATGCTCTTGTCCTTTCAGACGGTAGTGGTTGTGGGTTTGGAAGGTGCTGCCGAAGGAACCTTGGTGAGTTCTTGCATGCATCATATAGATGGAACACACAGCTGCCACTGTTCGTCGGTGGTGAAGGGATTGAATGTTTATGGAAGGGGTAGTAATCAAATTGGCTGCTCTGCCCTTGATGGTGTTAAGCTTCTTGAGTATTGTTAGAACTGCAGTCATCCAGGCAATTGGAGAGTATTCCATCACATTCCTGACTTGTGCCTTGTAAATGGTGGACAGGCTTTGGGGAGTCAGGAGGCGAGTTACTCATGCAGTATTCCTAGCCTTTGACTGCTTTATATTGCTCGTACAGTTAAGTTTCTGGTCAATGCTAACCCTCAAAATGCTGATAGTGGGTGATTCAGCAATGGTAATTCCATTGCATGCCAAGGTGCGACGATTAGATCTCTCTTTTTAGAGATGGCCATTGCCTGGCACTTGTGGGCGAGAATGTTACTTGCCATTTCTCAACCCAAGCCTGGATGTTGTCCAGGTCTTGCTGCATTTGGATATGAACTGTTTCAGTATCTGAGGAGCCGTGAATGGTGCTGAATGTTGTGCAGTCATCTGTGAACATCCGCATATCTGATCTTATGATGGAAGATCAGTGATGAAGCAACAGAAGATGGTTGGGCCTTGGACATTACACTGAGGAACTCCTGCAGTAATGTCCTGGAACTGAGATGATTGACCTCCAACTACCACAACCATCTTCCTTTGTGCCAAGTATGACTCCAACCAGTGGAATGTTTTATCCCGATTCCCATTGACTCCAATCTTGTGAGGGTTCCTTGGTGCCATAATCAGTGAAATCTGCCTTGATGCCAAGGGCAGCCACCTCACCTTACATCCGGCATTCAGGTCTTTTGTTCATGTTTGAACCAAGGCTGTAATGAGGTCAGGAGCTGAGTGACCTTGACAAAACCCAAATTGAGCATTCGTGAGCAGGTTATTACTGAGTAATGGTGCTGTTGATGACTCCTTCCATCACTTTACTGGTGATAGAGAGTAGAATGATAGGGTGGTAATTTGCCGGGTTGGATTTGTTCTGTTTCTTGGAAAAATCTGGGCAATTTTCCACATTGCCAGGTAGAACCTGTTTTAGCTGTACAAGAACAGCTTGGCTAGGGATGCGGCAAATTCTGGAGAACAATCCTCAGGACTATTGCTGGAATATTGTCAGGCCCCATAGTCTGTTTCTTGATATCACATGGAGTAAATCAAATTGGCTGGAGACTGACATCTCCCCCATCCCAGGTATCAGTTGAGTAAACCTTCTCTGAACTGCTTCAAACACATTTATCTCCTTTCTTCAATAAGGAGACAAAAACTGTGCATACTACTCCAGATGTGGTCTCATCAACACTCTATATAACTGTAGCAAAACATCCCTATCTTTATATTCCATCCCCTTTGCAATATATGACAATGTTCCATCTCACTTCCAACTCACTTGCTGTACTTTTTAAAAATTAATTTATGGGATGTGGGTTCGCTGGCTAAGCCAGCATTTATTGCCCATCCATAGTTGCCTTTGAGAAGGTGGAGGTGAGCTGCCTTCTTGAACCGCTGCTGTCCTTGAGGTGTAGGTACACCCATAGTGCTGTTAGGTAAGAGATCCAAGTCAGGATGGTCAGTGGCTTGGAGAGGAACCTCCTGGTGGTGTTGTTCCCATGTGTCTACTGCACTTCTCCTTCTAGATGGTTACAGTTGTGGGTGTGGAAGGTGCTGTCTAAGGAGTCTTGGTGAATTCCTGCAATGCATCTTGTAGATGGTACACACTGCTGCCACTGTGCGTCAGTGGTGGGGGAAGTGAATGTTGGTGAATGTTACTGCTTTGTCTTGGATGGTTCCAAGCTTCTTTAGTGTTGTTGGAGCTGCACTCAGCCAAGTGGACTGTATTTTATCACACCCCTGACTTGTGCCTTCTATATGTCTTTGGGGAGTCAGGAGGTGAGTTACCCACCACAGGATTCCTAGCTTCTGACCTGGTATTTTAGTCAGAGCAGTTATATAGCTAGCCCAATTTCTGGTCAATGATAACACTCACAATGTTGATAGTGGGGGATTCAGCGATGTCAAGCGGTGAGTATTAGATTCTCTCTTGTTGGAGATGCTTATTGCCTGGTGCTTGTGTGGTGCAAATGTTGGCTGCCACTTGTCAGCCCAAGCCTGGAGATTATCCATGTCTTGCTGCATTTGGACATGGACTGCTTCAGCATCTGAGGAGTTGTGAACGGTGCTGAACATTGTGCAAACATAAGCAAACATCCCCTTGCCCCTCTAACTGAGATGATTGACCTCCAGCACCCACAATCATCTTCCTTTGTGCTATGTATGACTCCAATGAGAGACTTTCCCCCCTGATTCCCATTGATGTCAGTTTTGCTAGGTCAAATGCTGCCTTGAAATCAAGGCCAGTTACTCTCAGCTCACTTCTTGAATTTGAACCAAGGCTGTATTTTCTTCTTAATTGGTGCTGGGGATTTAGATGTTGCTGACTGGGCCAGTATTTATTTCCCATCCCTAATTGTCCTTGAACTGCATGGTTTACTCGGCCCATCATTAGACTTTTAATTCCAGATTTTTATTGGATTTAAATTTCACCATCTGCCATGGTGGGATTTGAACCTGATCTCTGGATAACTATTCCAGTAACAATACCACTATGACCACCTCCCTGACATCTGCATACTAACCCTTCTTAATTCATATACTAGAACACCCAGGTTCCTCTGTACCTCAGAGCTTTTTTATTTTTCCCGCCAAAGTGGACGAGCCATATTTTCCCACATTATACTCCATCTGCCATGATTTTTGCCCACTCACTTAACCTATCTATGTCCCTTTGCAGAGTTTGTATGCCCTCGTAACAACTTAATGTCCAACTTAATATGTTATCTTCTGCACCATGGCTCAAGTTTTGCATTGTAACCTTTGACGTGGCACCTTGTAAAATGCCTTCTGGAAACCTAGGTCCAACACATCCTCAGGTTCTCCTTTATCTGTGCTGCTTTTTACTTCCTTAAAGAACTCCAACATGTTAGCCAAACTTGATTTCTCTTTCATAAAACCATGTAGACTCTGCCTGATTACACTGAGATTTTCTCAGTGCTCTGTTATTATCCCTTTAAGAATAAGTTCTAACAATTTTCCTACAATGGATGTCGAGTCAACTGGCTGGAATTTCCTAATTTCTGTCTCCTTCTCTTCTTGATTAGAGGAGTCGCATTCATTAATTTCCAATGTGATAGGATCTTGCCAGAATCTATGGAATTTTGGAAAATGAAACCCAATGCTTCAACTATATCAGCATCCACTTACTTTAAAACTCTAGAATGAAATATATCAGAACATGGGGACTTGTCAGTTTTTAGTTCTAATAATGTTCTTAGTACCCTTTCCCTAGTGGTTGTATTTGTTTGAAGTTCCTCCTTCACTTTCACCTCCTGCTTTGCAATTATTTCTGGGTTGTTAATTTTGTCTGTGAATTTATCTGTGTACCTGTTTTCCCCAGGCTGTGATTGACAGCTTCCACACACACACACAACTTCCTGCATTGTTTCATTCATCTCCCTTCACTATTGAGTTACTTTGGAATAGTCAGCTGTGAAACTAACTGTTTATAAACATTAAGCTATGATTGATAGCTCCTGGACCACATCAAAGAGAGTTAAGTGTTTTCTGTTAGTTTCACAGGAAATGAATGAATGGCTTCCAGATCAAAGATCGGCAGGGGTTTAAACCCAGCTGACAGGTTTTCTCTTTCCAAGAATTGACTGCTTCCTGTGCCTGATGAAGGAGCTGCGCTCCGAAAGCTAATGATTCCAAACAAACCTATTGGACTTTAACCTGGTGTTGTAAGACTTCTTATTTTGCCCACCTAAGTCCAACATCATCTCTGGATCATGAATCATCACATGTATTGTACAGGGGAGTGTTAAGGCAGTATTTTTTTTTCAGTGCCTCCGTCTGTCTGGACTGCTCTCTTGCTTTCAGACAGGGGTCTGTCTTCTGGGGGGGATTCCACACAAGGGACTTTCTTCAGGAGGGGTTCCAGGCAGGGGTTTCTCTTCCAATAATAATCTTTATTATCACAATGAAAAAATGAAAATGAAAATAGCCTTACATGAACACTGCAATGAAGTTACTGTGAATAGCCCCTAGTCGCCACATTCCGGCACCTATTCGGGTACACAGAGAGAGAATTCAGAATGTTCAATTCGCCTAACAGCACATCTTTCGGGACTTGTGGGAGGAAACCGGAGAACCCGGAGCAAACCCACGCAGACACAGGGAGAACGTGCAGACTCCGCACAGTCAGTGACCCAAGCCGGAATCGGACCTGGGACTCTGGCGCTGTGAAGCAACTATGCTAACCATTGGGCTACCATGCCGCCCACGGGGTTTCCAGGCAGGGCTCTCTCTTCTGGGGGGAATTCATACAGGGGTCGCTTTTCAAGAGGCCTTCCATACAGCAATCTCTCTTCTGGGGCAGATTCCAGACAGGAGTCTTTCATATGGGGGAACTTCTGTTTGGGGTCTCTGGTGGGGGGGTCTCTTGTGGGGATCTCTTTAAAAAGGGGGTTTCTGGTGGAGGTCTCTTTAATTAGTTGGTCTCTCATGGGGGTCTCTTTAATTCGGGAGTCGCTGGAGGGGGGTGTCTAGTGGGCGTGTAGTGGGCAGGCATTGTATTATAAGAGAGGGTCGGAGAATCGCCGGTCGCCGTGAAAAACGGCGAGCGGCGATTCCGCAACACGCATTTTGGGGGGTGGGAGAATCGCAGGGGGTGCCAGGGCGGCATGTCGTGATTCGCCCGGCCCTCCCGCGATTCTGCCACCCGGCGTGGGGAGCGGTGAATCGCGCCCGCTATCTTTGAACTTGTTCGTGTGTGTTCTCAGACTTTTGTATCTCCTGCCTGATGGAAGAATTTGGAAGAGTGAGTAAGCCAGGTCTTTGATGATGCTGCCTGCTTTTCCAAGGCAGCGGGAGGTGTAGATAGAGTCAATGGATGGGAGGTGGGTTCGTGTGATGGACTGGGCTGCGTTCACAGCTCTCTGAAGTTTCTTGTGGTCTTGGGCCGAGCAGTTGCCATGCCAGGCTATGATGCAGTCAGGTGGGATGCTTTCTGTGTTGCACCTGTAAATGTTGGTAAGAGTCAATGTGGACATGCCGAATTTCCTTTGTTTCCTGAGGAAGTATAAGATCTGTTGTGCTTTATTGGTAGTAGCGTCGACGTGGGTGGACCAGGACAGATTTGTGGTGATGTGCACACCGAGAAATTTGAAGCTGTCAACCATCTCTACCTCAGATGCTGACAGGGGTGTGTACAGTACTTTGCTTCCTGAAGTCAATGGCCAGCTCTTTTGTTTTGCTGACATTGAGGGAGAGATTGTTGTTGTTACACCACTCCACTTTGATTAACAAGGGGGGGGGGGTTGAATGGGGGTAGGTAGGAATGTGGGATTGAAGTTACAGTCAGATCAGCCATGATCTTATTGAATGGTGGAGCAGGCTTAAAGGAACTGAATGACCTACCCTTGCTCCTAATCCGCACGTACAGATGTATGTATGACTTCAGGCAATTAGTTGCCTGAGCCACATGATATTTAGGCACAGCTTCCAGGGCGAGTGGAGGCAGGCTCACCCTACCTTTTCAGATGGTGGGTGAAGTCACCACCCCTCATGAAACCCCACTCATATAGTCAGAACACCAAACTACAACACAGTTAATTGCAACCCGGGCTTAAATGTAGAGAAGGACACCACATGGAGCTGAAGAGTGAAAGCATACATTGCCATAGTAATAGAATGTCTATGGGGTGTCAATGATGAGTTGTTCACTGGTGACTGAACATTCAGTCAAGTAATCAATTAAGTGGCTTGCTTTTTGTTTCACAGTGGGTTATGAACAAGATAGATCACAAGTAGCAACATGTTAAGAAACTGTAATTTATGATGTAGAGTTTACAACACAGAAAGGTCCATGTGGCCCATTTAACGATGCCTGTTCTTTGAAATTTTCAAATTTTCTTCACAAGGTGTATTGTTGGTTTTGTAGGAGTGCAACTGTCAGTAGGCACAATGTCCCAATTAAGAGACGTTTGAAAGAACAAATTCAGATTGGCTGACAGATGAGTGTGCGATCTTAATTTGAGTGTTGCCAGGGCTTCAGTCGTTAGAATGTGAGGAGAAAGGACATCCAATAGACTTGAATTCCATGGAATATAAAAGGTGAAGGGCAATTTCATTCAGGTTTTTAGGGTTATGAAAGGAATACATAGGGTGAATAGAAGGAAACTCTGTAGCTGATCAAGTTGTATAGCATGAGCAGCATGGTGGCACAGTGGTTAGCACTGCTGCCTCACAGCACCAGGGACCCGGGCTCAATTCCGGCCTCGGGTGACTGTGTGACGTTTGCACTTCCTCCCCATGTCTACGTGGGTATCCTCCGGGTGTTCCGGTTTCCTCCCACAGTCCAAAGATGTGCAGTTTAGGTGGATTGGCTATGCTAAATATATCCTCAGTGTTCAAAAGATTAGGTGTGGTTATGGGCATAGTTTGGGGGCATGGGCCTAGGTAGGGTACTCTTTCCAAGGGTCTTTGCAGACTCGCTGGGCCGAATAGCCTCCTTTTGAACTGTCGGGATTATATGTGATGAGTGGGTATAAGTGGAATTCTTCGGCCGTGCCCGTCGCAATATCGCCGGGGAAGGGACGGGGACCATGTCAAGGTCCGTTGACCTTAAAATTAGAGAGAAGGCATTCAGGAAAGAAACCAGGGAGCACGTCTTTGAATGGTGAACAGGGGTTGACTAGCCGAGCCCTCTTCCTATATTCTTATCATTGTCAGCTTAGCATTGTCATATTGCTTTCATCTCTAAGGGAAAAAGCTGCTCGCTGAAACCCCAACTGTGGGCTTCAGAACTTCATCCAGCCCCACTTCATCATACTGCCACAAAAGCTGTCTGCCGGCTCAGGTCAACGTAGAAGATGCCGGTGTACTATTTGAAGAAGAGCAAGACAGTTCTCCTATTAGCAGACCTGTAGCATTATCTCCTGTTTCTCTCTGCACAGATCCTGCCAAACTTTGCTGAGTATATCCAAAATTTTCCAGTTCTATTTCAAATTTCCAGAAAAGGCTTCTGGTGTCCGAGACAATTCTCCTGGTGTCCTGGCTGACATTTATCTCTCAATCAATACCTCCAACAACAAATTAACTGGTCAATTAATCATGTTTGCTGTTTGGGATACTTTGCTGTGCACAAATTAGCTGCTGCGCTATCCCACAAAACGAAAGTACTTTCCCGGCTGTGAAGCACTTAAGGACAACTTGAGAGTGTAAAAGGTACTTTATAAATGCAAGCCTTCATTTCTGCTTATATTACTGGGTGGGTATTTCTGGCACCCCCCCCCCCCTCCCCCCCACCACCACCACTATCACCCCCGTGATGTGTTAGTGGCGACAGAGGCAGCACGCCATTGGCGGCGCGATCTACCGGCCCCGCCACTGTCGATGGGATTTCCCGTTGTTCACAGCCCATGCCACTGGGGAATCCATGGTGGGGGGTCGCCATCATTCGGACTGGGAGATCCCACCAGCAGGAACAGACGGAAAATCCTCCCCATTGTTTATGCCAGGATAGACGCATTTAAATAGAAATGAACGTGTTGTGTTTTCACATAGATTTCCACGCTCAGCTCATTCACCTAATTTCTGGGCGAATTTAGACTGACCAATGAGCCACTATAATGTTGGGAACAAAAATAAAGGCTGCCGTGGGACAGGCCGTGACCCACGGCAGCCTTCACGCCCACTTCCGGGGCTGATTCTCCCCCCCGGGCGAGGCTAGGAGCGCGGCCCCGTGTGTCAAGACGGCATGGCCTTGACGACCGTTGTCAAGGCCGAACGTCAAGAGTCATGCCGGCTGACGCGGCCGATGACGTTGGCCGCGCATGCGCAGGTTGGACAACTCCAACCCGCGCATGCGCAGTTGCCGTCTTTTCCCTCAGCCGCCCCGTAAGACGTGACTGCTTGATCTTGCGGGGCGGCGGAGGGAAAAGAGTGCGTCCTTTACGTGGTTCTGCCGTGCCAATCGGGCCCCCAGATGCCTCAAACGGGCATCTGGCGCCCGTTTCACGACGGCAGCGAGCAGGTGTGTTTGCTGCCATGTTGAAACGGGCGTGAAGGCCCGGCTGCTCGGCCCATCGGCCTTGGAGAATCGCCGCTCGCCGTAAAAAATAGCGAGCGGCGATTCGTGGCGTGGGTCGGGCGGAAATGTGAAAAATGTCGGGAGGCCCTCCCGCTATTCTCCCACCCAGCATGGGGGGGCGGAGAATCGCACCCCGGGTTTGGGAACAATTAAATTAACATGGTACAGTGGTCTGATAAAAGTTGTTAAAGCCTTTCGAAGACGATCAAAAAATAAATCAATCTGCTTACCGGACTTTGCCAAGGCTGAAGGGGAAAAGGTCCTGGCAAAAATAAAGGGTAAGAAAACCAGAAGTATAGGCATCTATCCACAGGAAAGTGATGGGACAACAGGTTTAAAAGAAACGGGCTATTGCTCAAACAAAACAAGAAATTAAAATGATCCATTTTCACATTTCAATAATTAGTTTGCATTTAATCTACCTGAAATCTGTAAAAGGTCCCATCATCTTTCAATGTCAGTACATGGTCTGAGATCGGAAAGAAATATCCATGAGCTGCCATCAGCGTTCCCAGATGCAGGGCTTCTACTGTTTAAAGGAAATAGAGAACAATGTCAGAAGTGTTTAATTTCTTTCGTGGGTTTAAAGGCCATGTTACATTTTCGTTGCCCCGTCTAACAATATGGAAGCAACAAATCGCACATCATATTTGATAAGAGTCCATCTTATATTTTATTTCATCATAATGAAGTTCAAATGCAGTATAATGAGTTAAGTGAAAACAAGTAAAACAGGTGAAACTTAAATACCTTTGGCAAGTAATAGGAGTAAGAATTATGGCCGGGATTCTCCGCTAACCGGCGGGGCGAGCCGTACCGGCGTCGAGGAGTGGTGTGAACCACTCCGGCGTCGGGCCGTCTGGAAGGTGCGGAATCACCTTCAGGGGCTAGGTGGGATTGGCGCCATGCCAACCGGCACCGAAGGGCCTCCGCGGCCGGCGCGAGTTGGCGCATGCGCTGGAGCGCTAGCGTGTTCTGGCGTGATCCCAGCGCACGCATAGGGGGGTTCTTCTTCGCGCCGGCCATGGCGGACCATTACAGCGGCCGGCACGGAGGGAAAGAGTGCCCCCACAGCACAGGCCCACCCGCAGATCGGTGGGCCCCGATCGCGGGCCAGGCCACCGTGGGGACTCCCCCCCCCGGAGCCAGATCCCCCCGTGCCCCCCCCCCCCCCCCCCGAAGACTCTGCAGGCCGCTTCCCCCCCCCCCCCCCCGAAGACTCTGCAGGCCGCTCTCAGAGCAAGGTCTCACCGGTAAGGACCTTGTTAGGTTTACACCGGTGGGACTGGCCTAAAACAGGCAGCCACTCGGCCCATCGCGGAGCGGAGAATCACCGGGGGGGCCACTGCCGACGGCCCCCAACCGGCATGACACGATTCCCGACACTGCCGAAAGACTGGCGCCGGAGAATCCGGCAGCCGGCGTTGGGGTGACACGGTAGGATTCATGCCGTACCCTGCCGATTCTCCGGCCTGGCGGGGGGTCGGAGAATCCCGCCCTACTTTTTTAAAAACTGGTTTTGGCAAGAATGAGGAGGGTGGATGGGAGGAAAGAACAGCAACCGCTTTGGATATCAGCGGCAGGGACTGCCAGTGCTTGTCTTGGAACAGCCCGTCTGAGCTTCATAACTCATATTCTGTTTCCAGCATAAAACACTTGGGAGTTCCAGAATGCACGTATCGTTTTTATATACAAGGAGGATAAAATGAATGAGACCCTGGCCAGGATTCTCCAATAATGGGGCTATGTCCCCACCCCCGCCAGAAAACGGGCGCAAATCACTCCGGACTTTTTTCTAAAAAGTCCAGGATGATTCTCCGTTTTTAAGGGGGCTTGCAGGGCCCTGGCATGCGCCACGCAGCTCCAGCTGCCGGTACGAGGCACTGCATTTCCGGCTGTGGGTCCGCGCAGGCGTGTGGCGGAGCAAGAGCCCCGCACAACATGACCAACCCACACAGAGGGCCGATGCGGAAGAAGGCAGGCCACCCCCCCCCAGATTGCACGTGCCCACCAATCGTTGGCCCCAGACCACGGGCCTGGCCGTCGTGGAGGCCCTCCCCCGGAGATTGATCCCCCCGCTCCCCCACCAGGACGGCCACCGCAGCTGCGATGCCAAGTTCCTGCCGGGTGGAACCATATGTGAACCACGTCGGCGGGAACTCGGCCAGTCGACTGCGGAGAATCGCCTCGGGGGCCTCTTTCAACGGCCCCCCGAACTGCGCCGCCTCGACCACACGCGCGCGACTGGTGGCGATTCTCCGGTCGCCGGAGAATCACGCGAAGGTCTGTGGGTCTGACGCCCCATTCTCCACCCCTGCGCCGGGCGCGATTGCAGCACGGCGGCTCGGAGAATCCCGGACCATATATTCCAGCAAATCTGGTGATGTCACTGACTTCTAAGAGGCTGTTTGAAATAACGCACTGCACACCGCAATTCCTTTGGAGGTTGACGGAATATTTCAGGAAACTACAGGCTGGAATATTGTGCACAGTCCCAGATGAACACATTGGTGAGAGTGCAGAAGAGGTTTACATGAATGGTTCCAGGGATGAGAAACTTCAGTTTATGAGAATAGATTGGAGAGGCCGGGACTGTTCTCCTCGGAGAGAAGGAAGCTAAGAGTATATTTGATGGAGATGTTCAAAATCATGAGGGGATTGGACAGAGCAAATAGAGAGAAGCTGTTCCCCCTTGTAAAAGGATCAAGAAAGAGAGGGCACAGATTTAAAGTCATTTGCAAAAGAAGCAAATGTGATGTGAGAAAAAACAGAGGAGTGGTTCGGGTCTGGAATGAACTGCCTGGAAGTGTGGTGGAGGCAGGTTCAATCGAGGCAGTCAAGAGGGCGTTAGATGATTATTTGACTAGAAACAATGTGCAGGGGTATGGGTTTGAAGAGACGGCGCAGACACAATGGGCAAATGGCTGGTTTAGCTCACAGGGCTAAATCGCTGGCTTTTAAAGCAGACCAAGCAGGCCAGCAGCACGGTTCGATTCCCGTACCAGCCTCCCCGGACAGGCGCCGGAATGTGGCGACTAGGGGATTTTCACACTAACTTCATTGAAGCCTACTCGTGACAATAAGCGATTTTCATTTTCATTTCAGTTCATTTCTGTGCTGAAACAATTCTGTGATTTAGTTCTTCTGAGGGCAGTTTGTGGCTATACATAACATTGTGAAACAATAGGCAGTATTTAATATAGATAAGAGGGGTCTTGTCCTGTCGGCCAGAGAGCCTGTGGAAGCTTTGCATCGCCTCCTCTGGGGTCAGCAACAGCAAGGCTTCTCCGGGATCAAGGAAGGCTGTCCATGAGCCTTCCTGCACAAGACTTAATCAGGGCAAGAGGCATTAAGGCGACAGGATCCTCATCTGACATTCTACCGCTTAATGAAATGCACTCCCCCACCTCCAAATTCATGAGGCATTTAATAAATCGGCGTCACATTCCTTCCAATGTACCAACAGGTGAAAACCACCCATTAAGGAGTTTCTATGTGAAAAAGACAGGGTCAAATTCTGTATTTCATCTGGGACAGGCATTACAACTTCAAGACCCATGTTAAGGACAGGTGTTACCCTTGAAGGACACAATGACACAAGGTTGCTCACCATTCTTTTCCATGGGCGCACTTCAGTGAACCCGTTGTGCCCGGCGCTAATCCAGGTGCAAAGGGTGAATCGCACAAGAGTCCAAAATCAGGCTCCGCGTCAGGATGGGGGCCGATCGCGAGTCACCCGACTCGCTCTGCCCGGCAGGCTCTGGATCTCGCCCTCACTAGGCGGATTTAAATACACGGACGCCGTGTTCACCTGGCACCCGGGACCCGCCAGCTCACCAGGGCATCGTTTAGTGCTGGTCCACACAAACGTGGACCAATCATAGCGGTACCTGAGGAGGCCTCCCAGGCCATTGGAGACCCCCGGGTGGTCGAGGACAGGGCAGGCTGGCACCCGGCACTCCCCCCCCAGCACCTGGGAACCCCGGCAGTGCCACCCTGGCAGTTAATCTGAAGCAGTCAATTGACATATAGATTCAGAGCACACTGGCTTTGATTCTGCGTTCCTTCATCCCGCTGGGATTCTCCATTCGCACTGCAGTGAATGGAGATTTGCCTGAGTGCCAAATTCTCTGACCTCGCTGGCAGTGCTGACGAGGCAGTCTCCCAATGGACAATCCTGCCCACTGTGTCCCCGTGCCACCAGCACCACCAGAAAGCAACAATCCATTCCTCTTACAGGCCCCCACTGCACATTTTCTTACTCTTTGTCACTTCATTCTTCGGTGGGGGAGTGGGGGGAGGGGGGGCATGGTGGCAGCCTCACAGCTCCAGGGACCCGGGTTTAATACTGGGTGACTGTCTGTGCAGAGTTTGCATGTCCTCCCCGTGTCTTCCTGGGTTTCCTTCGGATGGCTGTGGTTTCCTCCCACAGCCCAAAGATGTGCAGGTTAGGTGGATTGGCCATGCTAAATTATCCCTTAGTGTCCAAAAGGTAAGGTGGGGTTACTGGGTTACAGGGATAGGGTGGTGGCGTGGGCTTAAATCGGGTGCTCTTTCCAAGGGCTGGTGCAAACTCGATGGGTCGAATGGCCTCCTTCGCACTGAAAATTCTATGAAGGCAGATACTCATGTGACAGGTTGTTGGCAAAAATGGATAGGACTGAGCAATAGAACTTTCAGGTTTTTGGCCCAGAACGTCTGCTTTCCAAGTAGTCATACACTGATTAAGTCAACCTTCTTGTCCCGCTGCCAGTTGAGGCCTTTAAGTGGACAATAAATCCTACCGCTGCTGGGGTCACAACGCCCTGGACTAGTATGTGGTCAATTCCAGCCCCACTTGACCCGGAGTTGCAATGCAGGTGACATTTTTTTCCGAATATCCAAGGTTCTTGGTTGAGTCCAATAAACTACAGTCACCAGGTCTGGAACTTGAAAACACAAGTAACCTTTTATTACATACAGTATTATAATTAAATGGATAGAGAATGTAACTGACTAACACCTCTTTTTCACTCCCTCCCTTCCTAACTCACCCCTAATACACACACGCAACACAACCAACAGAGGGGAAAGGGCAGTGGAAAAGGAAAGAAAATATAAATAACAATAAAAGGATAATGATCTTTTAGGCACTGGGTTGACTTCCAATTAATGTCTTTCCGAAGTTCAGGCAGAACACTGTCTTTGGCCAACTCACCGGTTGCTAGTTAGCCCATCAAACCGACTCCCTCCAAGCCTGCTTCTTAAAATTCACTCAGTGCCAAAGAGTCTGGCTTCTTCGAGCCAAAATACAAAACCTGGGAACGCAGTGTCCTAGCAAGCAGTCCGTTCCAACTTTGAGATTTCTGCTTGAGTGCACATCTGATAATCGGTCCGCAGACCAAAAATTATAAAAAGAAAAGAAAAGAAATGGGAGCAAAGGGGATAAACAGGAAGGGCTGTTACACTGGTGTGAACTCAAACTATGGGCGGGCTAGATGCCATGTGCCGTGCATGACAAGTGAACATGTGTGGGCTGTGTATTAATTCTCAGGGAAGAGATTTGTTTTTCAAAGGCATACAGTGCTTGATCGAGGGACCCAGCATTGGGAAGTCGGGGGCTGGGGGGAATTGCATAATGGGACCCATCCCCTGCTATTGAATGAAAAAATAAATGAATGAGAATCCCTTATTGTCACAAGTAGGCTTCAATGAAGTTACTGTGAAAAGCCCCTAGTCGCCACATTCCGGCGCCTGTCCGGGGAGGCTGGTACGGGAATTGAACCGTGCTGCTGGCCTGCTTGGTCTGCTTTAAAAGCCATCAATTTAGCCCAGTGAGCTAAACCCGCCCCTATTGCTGCTGAACTGTGCCTACTCCTGCCGACACCACCCTGGCCTGTGATTCCCACACCACTAACACCTTTTGCCATCACTTAACTGTTACCTCCACAATCCTGGGCCTCTGGTGTCTGCCATTCTGGCAGCAGGCCCGCGACGCTGCTGAGCTAAAGAACAACAGGCGCTGGTTCACCTGCACCTATTGATAGGTTAGACTCCTAGGGTCCTGATTCCAGAGGAAAGTCCCACTACTGGACTTGACTGTCTGCCCGGCTTGTGATTTGACAGGCCTTCCCCATAGGAAGTAACACAAGTTTCTCATCAGCTCTCCAGGCAACATGCAATTCCCCCTTGTCATTTCCACGAGATTTTGCTCCTGACTGTGTTAGGACCAGTTTGAATCTGTGGCCTACAACATCTGATGTGCCATACAGGTAGGTATCAGTCCGAAGGCCGACTAAGGCACTATGGCACTCATGCTAGAGCCAGAGTCCTTCAATCTCCCCACAATTGTACACAGTGTCTCTGCAAAAGCCCACATATTTTCTGCTCCTGCTCCAGAAGCATTCTCTTCATGAATGGCTAATGCCATGTGTCCATCTGAGCACAGCTTGGAGGGTCCTGTACCCTCTGACAGCAACCCCCCACTGCTATACTTGTCTCCAATGCCTCCTCTGATTTCTTGTAATGTGTGCATCACCATGTTTTTCCATGTCTTGGTGACCCCAGTGAGGTGCATGTATCTGAGTTGGTGGAGGGTGCAATAAGTCTTGTGATGGTGTGTCCTCAGAGAGAATGGTCTCCTCTTTGTCCTCTTTTGGCACTAGCTTCTGAAGGCCATGTGCAGCACCTGTGAGAGCTACAAAATAAAACTGACAAAGTAAGATGGTACTGAGTTTTCATAAAGTATTCATGAGTGTCAGTTCCATGCCATGTGGCTGTTTGATATTTAAATCTGTCGGCAAGTATCTGTGAGCTTACCAACATATCCAATGACCAGGAAAGCTGAGACCCAACATAACTCCATCATTTTCTCCTCTGCGGTTGTCAAGATAGACACAACTAGAGAGTTTCTCACAGTTCTACCCCTCTCCACCCACAAGAGAAGACCTCGGAGTTTGAGCAGTGGAAAGTTTTGAGAGGATGCAGAGGCAACGTTTGTGCAGAGCACTGTGAGGGATGGGTGATGCCTCGTTGTTTTCTGAGGACTGTCTTCTTCCACTCACCCACAGGATCCTGGGTCGCCATGCCACCACCCGGGGTTAGCCGTGCGAGCTCCCAGAATCACCCTGTGGGCTCCCGGAATCAATCTGTGGGCTTCTGGATTCACCATGTGAACTCAACTACCTAGGAGCACCATTGATATACGTACATCACATGCACAGCTGAATGCCGGGCTCTATGCTCAACAAGGGGCCCGTCTGCCACGTGGAAATCACTGAGGCACCATCAACCTTCCCCCAATTTACCCACCAATTGCAACTTTGCTCCTGGTCCCACCTCCAAACCCACCTCCCAAGGGCTGGGAAAATCGGGTCATTATCAACTTTTGAAGAACAACTGGTCTACAATCAGGAAAAGTCAGGGTCATTATAGCTGGGGTTGGTTTAATGGCACTGAAAACCTACTGCACTGTATCGAGGAGGAGGATGCACATTGGCCACATCCTACTGGTTGGAGCTGTTGGCTTTCTAATGGTCAACCAAACACTCCCACTTTAACTGCTTTCAATGAAGCAGCTTATAAGACAGTGATGCACTGTAGTGGAAATTCAGCAAGGCTTGCAGCCCATCCAAGCCATCATGCCTTCTACACATCTTTACTCCTTAGATTGAACTCTATCCCAATCAGGTTAGCTTCCTGAGGGAAAGTTTTGCATTGATACTTGCTGATCCTCCAAAGGTACTTCAGCAAAATACTTAGAATTCTTTTTTTTCTATCAGCCATTCAATGTTGACCTGTTCCTCACCTTAAACACGACCATCTTCCCCAGTACACAGAAACCAATGAATTTAGTAAGTGGCATTTATTGTTAGCGGTAGCACAGTGGTTAGCACAGTTGCTTCACAGCTCCAGGGTCCCAGGTTCGATTCCTGGCTTGGGTCACTGTCTGCACGTTCTCCCCGTGTCTTTGTGGGTTTCCTCTCTGAGTGCTCCGGTTTCCCCCCACAGTCCAAAGGTATACAAGTTAGGTGGATTGGCCATGCCAGATTGCCCTCAGTGTCCAAAAAAAAAAGGTTAGGTGGGGTTGCTGGGTTACGGGAATAGGGTGGAGGTGTGGGCTTGGGTAGGCAGCCAAGGGCCGGTGCATACTTGATGGGCCGAATGGCCTTTATCTGCACTGTAAATTCTATGAGATTCTATGTCATCCACTCAGAGGACACTTACTCCTTATAACCTTCAATTTTGGATCTTTCTTTTTAGAATTAATCAATACAACCTTAAGTGCTTTTGCAGGGCTTGACACATGTACTATTGTATGGGGTTGGGCGAAGAAAAATACATGTCTGCAAGATGGGCCACGGTTCAATAGTTCTGGGTGGAAACAAGTCTGCACACAAAGGAAAGACTGTCACTTGGCTAGGATGAGGTTTTCAAGTTACCAGGACCTCGAAGCTCTCTGTGCGGAGGAGAAGAGGTATGTATCTAAAAGCAAGCTCTTGGTTTTGGCTGACAGGTGTCCAAACATAACAGAGCAATCCGAGAGCAATGGTGCCAGCAGCCAGAGGTGCAAGCTATCAAACATGACTGATGACAATTCTGGAGGAAAAGAATGAATAATAAATTGCTCGTTGACAGCTGGTGGCACTGTGTCAGGACGGTGAAGTGTTCCATGAACAGAAGCCTGCTGAGATTTTGACTGCTGGGTAAACCTTGCCTCGCAGCTGGTTCTGCTCCATGGTAACATGGAGGTGGAAAGATTGGAACAAACAGAATGATAAACTAAGGGCAAAGGTTGGCTGCAAACAGGATCTTGAAAATGCTTTACTGTGTGTCATCCTTAATAAGACTGAGGATGTTTTCACTTCAAAATTCAACACTACGTTTTCCCTCATGTCAATCTAATGAGAAACACAACAGATATTAAGATACGAGTCGCGATTTTCACATTAACTAGGGTTCCTTCTGGAGCTGTTAGCTGTTTTTAAAAAAATATTTCATGGGACGTGGGCAGCATGGGCAAGGCCAGCACTATTATTGTCCATCCTGAGTTGCCCTTGGCAAGGTGGTGATGGGAGGCCCACTTGAACCGCTGCCATCCATGCTGTGTAGGTACACGCACAGCGCTGTTAGGAAGGGAGTTCCAGGATTTTTACCCAGTGATATATTTCCAAGTCAGGATGGCGAATGACTTGGAAGTGAATGTGCAGGTGGTGATATTCCTATGTGTCTACTGCCCTTGAAGGGGCAGCAATCAAGCGGGCTGCTTTGTCCTGGATGGTGTTGAGCTTCTTGGGTGTTGTTGGAGCTGTACTCCTCCAAACAAGTGCAGAGTATTCCATCACACTCCTGCCTTGTGTCTTGTAGATGGAGACAGGCTTTGGGGGGACAGAAGGTGAATTACTCGCCATAGGTTACCTAGCCTTTGACCTGCCCCGATAGCCACAGTATTAATATGGCTAGTCCAGTTCAGTTTCTGATCAATGGTAATCCCCAGGATGTTGATTGTGGGGGATTCAGCGATGGTAATGCCATTGAATGTCACAGGGCAGTGGTGAGATCCTCTCTTGTAGGAGATGGTCATTGTCTGGCATTTGTATGATGCGAATGTAACTTGCCACTTGTCAGCCCAAGCCTGGATATTCTCCAGTTCTTGCTGCATTTGGACATGGACTGCTTCATTATCTGAGGAGTCGCGAATGGTGCTGAACATTGTTCAGTCATCTGCAAACATCCCCACTTCTGACCTTATGATGAAAGGGAGGTCATTGATGAAGCAGCTGAAGATGGTTGTACCTAGGACACTACCCTGAGGAACTCCTGCAGTGAAGTCCTGGAGCTGAGATGATTGACCTCGAACTACCTTCCTTTGTGCCATATATAACTCCAACCAGCGGAGAGTGTTTGCCCTGATTCCCATTGACTCCAGTTTAGCTAGGGCTCCTTGATTTCATACTCGGTCAAATGCTGTAGATGATGGACAGGATTTGGGGAGACAAGAGGTGAGTTACATACCACAGGATTCCTGGCCTCTGACCTGCTCTTCTGCCCGCGGTATTTACATGGTGAGTTCAGTTAAAATTCTGGTCAAAGATCACTCCCACAATGTTGCTAGTTAGGGATTTAGTGATGGCAATGCCACTGTGTGTCAAGGGGAATTGAAGATGGTATTTGCCTGCCACTTGTATTGCATGAATGGAGTGCTCCAGTGTGTGACAACTCACGAATGGTTCTACAATCATCAGTGAACATCTTCACTTTTGATCATAAAGTGGAGGGCAGGCAATTCACGACTGGGTCCTAGGTCACTGCTCTGAGAAACACCTGCAGTGATGTCCTGGGCTGAGATAACTGGCAAATAGCAACTACAGCCATGTTTCTTTGTGCTAGGTATGGCTCCAACCAGTGAAGAATTTTCCTGCTGCTTCCCATTGACGCCAGTTTTTTGTCAGGACTCCTTAGTGCCAGACTGTGTCAAATGCTATCTTAACGCCAAGTTCAGTCACTCTCACCTCAGCTCTTGAGTTCAGCTCTTTTGTCCCTTTTAGGATGAAGGCTGTTATAAGATCAGAAGCCAGTCGTCTTGGCAGAAACCAAACTGAGCATCAGTGAACAGGTAATTGCTGTGTAGGTATCTCTTGAAGGCACTGTTGATGACACCATCCATCAATTTGCTGATAATGATGATAGGTATGATAACCCTCACAGGAAAGCACTTATTGATCTTCCCATGGGGGTCGGGTCATGGGGTAAAAGTTCCCATGATAACGAGCAGAGGTCCTCACAGCTGGGACTCGTTACCAAGCCTTTCAAATGCCATCCCAGACCCGGATCGGGAGCTCGGTTAGTCCTGGGCTGGGAAATTGTGTTGTACACCGTGGGTGCGGCTTTACTTTTGAGCTCAGATTAAATTTAATTTAATTCTTCCTCCTTTGTGTCTCCTGGATTACTACACTGGCGACAAGGAGCGAGAATGGGGTTCTGGACAGTCCTGCTTAAAAAAGAAAACAACAGCTCCGGTAACGAAACGTTCAAAGAGAACCCAAAAATGCCACTATCTGGGAAACTCGAGCCGTATGCTGTGGGAATGGAGGATTTGCCCCTGTTCACTGAAAGAATGCGCTATCTCTTTTGTGTGAATGGCACAGAAGATGGCGAGTGACAAAAGGGAATTCTTCTGACTGCTTGTGAAGCTCCGATGGTCGGCATCATTAAGAGTTTGACTTACCCTGCAGTCACGGACTAGAAAACCCAAAAAGAACTGGTAGAATTAGTGGCAAACTACTATGGCCCGAGACCATTCGGTAATTCTCCAGCTCTACAGATTTAATACGACCGATGAATCTCAGGAGAATCCGTAATGGAATTCCTGACCAGGTTTAGGAAACTGGCTGAACACTGTGAGTATGGGCCACCCCTGCTGGCGATGCTACTGGACCGGCTGGATGCAGGATAGACAGTGTCGTGACATGGAGGAGACTGCTTGCAGAACCCACCTGTACCTTAAAAGCGTCGTACAACTGGCGTTGACCCTGAAAATGCCAAGAAAGGGGTCTAAGAACGTCAAGGCTCAATGGACTGCAGCGTGCTCAATGTCAAATGCCCCCATGTGGAAAAGCCAGGCTTGCTGTGGAATGTACCCCCGCGCCCCGCCCACCACCTGTTCAGCACTCAGCCATGGCAGGCAAGGATATGGCTCGACGACCACAAAACCTCAGAAAGAGGAAGGAAACTTCCACAGAGGACCTCGGGGAACAGTCGCAAGAGGACTGTACCTGTGGCTGAAGGATACACCCAAGGCAAGGCTGCCAGAATTGTCAGTACGTGCATTGCCCAGGCCGGAAGCCAAAGTCACCTCAGACCCGGGCCTTGCAAACCCACCCGCCTGAACGGATGAACTAAAGCAGCTGAACTGCGTCACCACCCTTAATGTCATATTCGGTTGCCCCAATCAAAATCCGGGTCAACTGTCACCCCCTGGAAATGGAAGTGGACACAGGAGATGGTGTCTCGATTAGAAGAGAACAGACCATTAGGCGCGTCCGAGTGGGCTCGTGCCCCTGGGACTGTGAGACATCAGGGTCAGGCTGGCCATGTATACGGGGGAGCCTCTACCAATTGTAGAAACCATCGTGATCCCAGTCATCCATGGGCAGCAGACAGCCATACAAGGACCAGGGCACAGCCTCCCGGGAAGAGACTGGCAGCAAATTTTCAAAATGCGAACTAACAGCCTACACAAAGTAATCGGGAAATATCCTGGGGTATTTCAGGAAGGCCTCAGCAAAATCAACGGAGCAAGAGCAAAAATCTACATAAGCCTGGAGACCCTACCTAAGTACTACAGAGCATAACCGGTCCTCTGTGCCTAGGTCACCGAGGTAGAGGCTGAACCTGGGCGGCTGAAGGGCCTGGGCATCAATTTGTGAAATGGGCCAGTCTGCCAGTAATCCCAATACTAAAGCCTGACAAGTTGATCTGCTTTTGCAGAGACTATGAATTAACTGTCAACAGAACCTCCTGCCTTGACAAGGACCCCATGCCGTGTATCAAAGATCTCTACGAAAAACTGGCTGGATGCCATCCCTTTACCAAGCTGGGCATGGGGCATGGGTACCTCCATCTGGAGCTCGAAACGGCATCCAGAAAATATGTCGCTATCGACACCCGCGTGCGGGTATACAAATACACCCGCCTGCCTTTCAGAGTCTCACCGGCCTGCGCCATTTTCCAGCGTGTAATGGAAAATATCTTTCAAGGGCTGCCAAGGGTGGCTGTGTACCTGGGGAAGGTATTAATCACAGGGGCCACCGAAATAGAACACCTGGCAAATCTGGGGGAAGTCCTACTGCAATTCTCCAATGTGGGAAAAGTGGGGAAAGTGCGTGTTTCAGGTGGGTGGGTTAACATACCTTAGATACGACATTGATATCGCCAATGGCACCGAGTACCAATTGCATATGCACCATGACATCTGGCAGATGTGGAACGAGGATATGCAAAAATCAAAATCGAGGAAAGAAATTCCATCCATACGTTATGATAATCATGGCCCATAAACCTCTGTAAGGCCTTTTTAATGAGGACAAGACAATGCCTCCCATCGCCTTGGCTTGGAGTACGATTTTTTATGAGTACTCCATCGAGGGCCGAGTTCAACCGGACGAAGGCGGTGCGCCACAGCAGGCAGGTGAAATTCGGCATGCTGCCACCTGCGCACTTGTGGGTCACCTACAAGGACCGACATTACTATTTTGAATCCCCGGACGAGGCGTGGGCCTTTGTGCAGGCTGAAAAGTTGGACTCGAATTAGGGATTGTGAGTTTTCTTTTGTATCACTGTGTATGCTGTTGCTGGTTATTCTGTTAGTTTTTTTTTCTCTCGCTTTCGGATGATGTTGGTTATGGTTTTGTGTCTTAAGGGGGGTATCGGGATTTGTGGTTGATCTGTTTTTGTTTGTACGGGGTTGGTGGATGGGCTGGGACTGCAATTTTGGAGCTGCGTTGGGGGGGTGGGGTGGGGCAGTGTGAAAGCGCGGGCTTTCCTCTGGTTTCCCGCGCTGCGGGACGAGGGGGGGTGGAGCTGGTGGCAAGGAGCGTGGACATCAGATCCATTTTCCCGCGCTGAAGAGGTGCCAAGGAGCTGATGCAGGGGGTAGGGGTGACCCCATATCGGGAGGGGTCGGAGTTAGGGTGGGAGCTGCCGGGGTCAGCAGAAGTCAGCTGGCTCACGGGTGTACTATGGAGGGAGCGTCGCGGCTAGGAGGGGTCCTAGCCTGGGGGGGGGGGGGGGGGGGGGGGGGCAGGGGCGAGCAGTCGATGGGCCATGGCTAGTTGACGGGGTAGGGGGCGGGGTGCCCCCTGATCCGGCTGATCACGTGGAACATGAGGGGGTTGAATAGGCCGGTTAAGTGGGCCCGGGTGTTTTCCCATCTGAAGGGGCTGAAGGAGGACGTGGCCATGCTGCAGAAGACTCACCTGAAGGTGGCGGACCAGGTCTGTCTGAGGAAGTGGTGGGTGGGGCAGGTTTTCCATTCAGGGCTCGACGCGAAGAACCGGGGGGTGGCGATCCTGGTGGGGAAGAGGGTGGCGTTTGAGGCGTCTGAGGTGGTGGCTGATAGTGGCGGCAGATATGTGATGGTGAGCGGTAAGCTGCAGGGGGAGAGGGTGGTGTTGGTAAATGTTAACGCCCCAAATTGGGATGATGCTGGTTTCATGAGGCGTATGTTGGGCCGCATTCCTGACCTGGAGGTGGGGGGCCTGATCATGGGGGGGGGGGGGGGGGGGGGGGGGGGGGGGGGGGGGGGGGGGGGGACTTCAATACAGTGCTAGATCCCCTACTGGATCGTTCTAGTTCAAGGACAAGCAGGAGGCCGGCAGCGGCCAAGGTGTTGAGGGGATTTATGCACAAGATGGGAGGAGTGGATCCCTGGAGGTTTGGGAGGCCGAGGGCTCGGGAGTACTCTTTTTTCTCCCATGTGCACAGGGTTTATTCCTGTATTGATTTCTTTGTCCTGAGTAGGGGACTGGTCCCAAGGGTTGAGGAAGCCGCATATTCGGCTATAGCGATTTCGGACCATGCTCCGCATTGGGTGGATCTGGAGATGGGGGAGGTGCGGGACCAGCGCCCGCTTTGGCGTCTGGACGTGGGGTTGTTGGCTGATGAGGAGGTGTGTAGGAGGGTTCGGGGATGTATCGAGAGGTACCTCGAGGTCAATGATACTGGGGAGGTCCGAGTGGGGATGCAGTGGGAGTCTCTGAAGGCAGTGATTAGTGGGGAGCTGATCTCCATCTGAGCCCATAGGGAGAGGGGGGAGAGGAGGGAGAGGGAGAGACTGGTGGGGGAGCTGTTGAGTGTAGATAGGAGGTATGCGGAGGCCCCGGAGGAGGGATTGCTTGGGGAGCGGCGTAGCTTGCAGGCCAAGTTTGATTTATTGACCACCAGAAAGGCGGAGACACAGTGGAGGAAGGCACAGGGAGCGGTCTACGAGTATGGAGAGAAGGCGAGCAGGATGCTGGCCCATCAGCTTCGCAAGCAGTATGCGGCTAGGGAGATTCGTGAAGTGAAGGATAGGGGTGGGAATGTGGTGCGGCAGAGGTCAATGGGGTCTTTAGGGGCTTCTACAGGGAACTGTACCGGTCGGAGCCGCCGGAGGTGGGAGGGGGAATGGAGAGCTTTTTGGACAGGCTGCGATTTCCAAGGGTGCAGGAGGAGCAGGTGGAGGGACTGGGGGCGCCGATCAAGTTGGAGGAGCTAGTCAGAGGGATTGGCCACATGCAGTCGGGGAAGGCGCCGAGACCGGATGGGTTCCCGGTTGAATTTTATAAGAAATACGCGGACCTGTTGGGCCCCCTGTTGGTTCGGACATTTAACAAGGCATGGGTCACGGGCGCTGATTTCCCTGATCCTGAAGCGAGATAAGGACCCCTTGCAGTGTGGATCATATAGGCCAATTTCACTGCTGAATGTGGACGCCAAGTTGCTGGCGAAGATCCTGGCCACTAGAATAGAGGACTGTGTGCCGGGGGTGATACATGAAGATCAGACGGGTTTTGTGAAGGGGAGGCAGCTGAACACTAACGTGCGAAGGCTGCTAAATGTGATAATGATGCCGGCAGCAGAAGGAGAGGCGGAGATTGTGGTGACATTGGATGCGGAGAAGGCCTTTGATAGGGTTGAGTGGGGGTACTTGTGGGAGGTGTTAGAGAGGTTCGGGTTTGGGGTGGGGTTTATCAAATGGGTGAGGTTGCTGTACGAGGCCCCGATGGCGAGTGTAGCGACAAATGGGAGGAGGTCCGAGTACTTCAGGCTCCACCGTGGGATGAGGCAGGGGTGCCCCCTGTCCCCCTTGCTTTTTGCGTTGCCAATTGAGCCTCTTGCCGTGGCTCAGGGAGTCGGGGAGGTGGAGGGGTCTGGTGCGGGGTGGGGAGGAGCACCGAGTGTCGCTGTATGCAGATGACTTGCTGCTGTATGTAGCAGACCCGGTGGGGGGAATGCCGGAGGTGATGGAGATTCTTGCTGAGTTTGGGAGTTTCTCGGGCTATAAATTGAACCTGGGCAGGAGCGAGCCGTTTGTTGTACACCCGGGAGATCAGGAGGAGGGGATTGGTAGGCTCCCGCTAAAGAGGGCAGTGAGGAGTTTTAGGTACCTGGGGGTTCAGGTGGCTAGGAGCTGGGGGACTCTGCACAAGCTCAATTTTACTAGGTTGGTGGAGCAGATGGAGGAGGAGTTTAAAAGGTGGGACATGCTGCCGCTGTCGTTGGCGGGTAGAGTACAGTCCATTAAAATGACGGTGCTCCCGAGGTTTTTGTTTTTGTTTCAGTGCCTCCCCATTTTCATTACGAGGGCCTTTTTTGGGAGGGTGAACAGCAGCTATCTGGGATTTGTTTGGGCACACGAGACTCTGAGGGTGAGGAGGGTCTTTTTGGAGCGGGGCAGGGATAGAGGGGGGCTGGCGCTGCCCAACCTCTCTGGGTACTATTGGGCGGCTAATGTCTCGATGGTACGCAAGTGGGTAATGGATTGGGAGGGGGCAGCATGGAAATGGCTGGAGATGGAGTCCTGCGGAGGCACGAGCCTGAAGGCACTGGTAACGGCGCCGTTGCCGTTCCCTCCAACGAGGTATACTACGAGCCCGGTGGTGGTGGCTACCCTCAAAATCTGGGGGCAGTGGAGGCGACACAGGGGGGAAGTGGGGGGCTAGGTGGAGGCCCCGCTGCGAGGGAACCATCGGTTTGTCCCAGGGAACATTGATGGCGGGTTCCTGGGGTGGCACAGGGCGGGCATTAGGAAGTTGGGAGACCTGTTCATTGACGGGAGGTTTGCGAGCCTGGGTGAACTGGTGGACAAGTTTGAGCTCCCCCCGGAGAATATGTTCAGGTACCTTCAGGTCAAGGCGTTTGCTAGGCGGCAGGTGGAGGGGTACGCTGCCCCCGCGGGGGGTAAGGGATAGGGTGCTTTCGGGGGTGTGGGTCGGGGATGGGAAGGTGTCTGACATCTACCAGGTGATGCAGGAGGTGGAGGAGGCGTCGGTAGGGGAGCTGAAGGCTAAGTGGGAAGTGGAGCTGGGGGAGCAGATTGAAGAGGGGACATGGGCGGACGCCCTGGAGAGGGTGAACTCCTCCTCTTCATGTGCGAGGCTTAGTCTCATCCAGTTCAAGGTACTGCACAGGGCTCATATGTTCGGATGAGGATGAGCAAATCTTTTGGGGGTGAGGACAGGTGCATTAGGTGTTCGGGGAGCCCAGCGAACCATGCCTATATGTTTTGGGCATGCCCGGCACTGGGGGAATTCTGGCAGGGGGTGGCGAGGACGGTGTCGAGGGTGGTAGGGTCCAGGGTCAAGCCAGGCTGGGGACTCGCGATATTTGGGGTTGGGGTGGAGCCGGGAGTGCAGGAAGCGAAAGAGGCCGATGTTTTGGCCTTTGCGTCCCTAGTAGCCCGGCGGAGGATCTTGCTGCAGTGGAAAGATGCGAGACCTCCGAGCGTGGAGACCTGGATCAATTACATGGCGGGATTCATTAAGCTGGAGAGGGTCGAATTCGCCCTGAGGGGGTCGGTACAAGGGTTCTTTAGGAGGTGGCAGCCTTTCCTCGACTTTCTGGCTCAACGATAAGGAACTAGGTCAGCAGCAGCAATAACCCGGGGGGGGGGGGGGGTGGGAAAGGGGGCGGGGTCTCAGGGCTCAGGGGGGTATTGTTTAAGTTAATTTGCTTATTGTTAATTTATTTTGTTGTTTATTGGGTTTGGGGGGGGTGGGGGGGTTCGTTACATGCGTTGCTTCGGGTGCTGGGGAGTGTTTATTATTGTTATTATTATTATTATTGTTCTGTTGCTATATATTTTCCAAAAAATTCCAATAAAAATTATTTTTTAAAAAAAGAAGAAAATCCTGGCCAGGAGTTTGGAATGCAAACTGCTAATGGAAAGCATGATTATGAGAGAAAATTTTAAAGTGTGGTTTGGGAAGTAGAATTCGGAAACTCTTACACGATAATCATCTGGGGGGGATTCTGGGGAGGCATCCACAAAATTCGCCTGAGATTTCAGAGGGGCATGTGTATTTGACCACAGGTATTTTTTTTAATATAAATTTAGTGTACCCAATTATTCTTTTCCAATTAAGGGGCAATTTAACATGGCCAATCCACCTACCCTGCACATCTTTGTGTTGTGGGGGCGAAACTCATGCAAACATGGGGAGAATGTGCAAACTCCACACAGACGGCGACCCAGAGCCAGGATCGAACCTGGCACCTCAGCACTGTGAGGCTGCAGGGCTAGCCCACTGCGCCACCGTGCTGCCCGACCACAGGTATTCTGTAAGTGTCAAAGCGACATTGTGCGTCAATGAGACTAATGTCATTTCAAATATAATTTGTCACCCATGTTATATTTAAAACCTGTGTGTAATTGGTAAGCTAAGGAGGGAAGTAAAGGAGTATTGTGTTATAATCCAATTTTTCCATGTTTAATAAATGTCTTTTCTTGTTGCTTAAACTAATTAGCGGTCTTGTGACTCTGTTTCTCCACATTTGACTGAGCGGGATTCTCTGCTTTGCAAGCAGCACACCCACACCCGTGGGTATCCCGACGGCGTGGGATCGTCACCATGGGAATCCCGCCATAGGCCTTTAGAGACAGGTGGGCTGGATTCTCCAAAAATGATGCTATGTCGCTGGTGTTTTACTCCAGACTTTCCTGCAAAAAATATAAAGAAATTCAATTACCTGCAGGAGGCTAGCAAAGGGAGCTTCACACAGCTTTGGCTGAGGATTAGGGCCCCCGCACTTCTGGTTCCGAGTCCGTGCATGCGCACGGCAGCGGCCTCCAGCGGCAGTGCCGAGCGCCACAGCTGACCCGGATCAGGGACAGAGTGTATAATGGGCAGTGTGTTTAACGAGCAGGATGTATAATGAGCAGGATGTATAATGGGCAGGATGTATAATGGACCGGATGTATAACGGGTTGGATGTATAATGGGCAGTGTGTGTAACGGGCAATGTGTATAATGGTTATACAAAAAGGGGTGTATACAGGCAGGGGGTGTAACAGGTAGGATGTATAACGGGCAGGGTGTATAAGGGGCAGGGTATATAATGGGCAGGGTGTATAATGGGCAGGATGTATAATTGGCAGGAAGTATAATGGGCAGGATGTATAATGGGCAGGATGTATAATGGGCAGAGTGTATAATGGGCAGAGTGTATAATAGGTAGAGTGTATAAGGGGCAGAGTGTATAAGGGGCAGGGTTTATAATGGGGAGGATTTTTAATGGGGAGGATGTATAATAGGCAGAGTGTATAACAGGCATTGTGTATAACAGGCAGGGTGTATAATGCACAGGGTGTATAACGGGCGGGTTGTGTAACTGGTAGGGTTTAAAATGGACTGAGTGTATAACGGGCAGGATGTATAATGGGCAGGGTGTAAAATGGGCAGAATGTATAATGGGCAGAGTGTATAATGGGCAGAGTGTATAATGGGCAGAGTGTATAATGGGCAGTGTGTTTAACGAGCAGGATGTATAATGAGCAGGATGTATAATGGGCAGGATGTATAATGGACCGGATGTATAACGGGTTGGATGTATAATGGGCAGTGTGTGTAACGGGCAATGTGTATAATGGCAGGATGTATTAAGGGCAGCGTGTATGCCCGGCAGGGTGTATAATGGGCAGGATGTATAATGGACAGGGTGTATAACAGGCAGGATGTATAATGGGCAGTGTGTGTAATGGGCAATGTGTATAATGGCAGGATGTATTAAGGGCAGTGTGTATGACGGGCATGGTGGATAATGGGCAGGGTGTACAACGAGCAAGGTGTATAACGGGCAGGATGTATAATGGGCAGGGTGTACAATGAGCAGGATATATAACCAACAGGGTGTATAATGGGCAGATGTATAACAGGCAGGGTGTATAATGGACAGAGTGTATAACGGGTAGGATGTATAATGGGCAGGATGTATAATGGGCAGGGTTTATAATGGGCAGGGTTTATAATGGGCAGGGTTTATAATGGGCAGAGCGTATAACGTGCAGTATGTGTAACGAGCAGGATGTACAATGGGCAGGATGTATACTGGACCGCATGTATTAGGGGCAGGGTATATAACGGGCAGGGTGTATAATGGACAGGGTGAATAACAGGTAGGATGTATAATGGACAGGGTGTATAATGGGCAGGATGTATAATGGACAGGGTGTACAATGGACAGGGTGTATAATGGGCAGGATGTATAATGGACAGGGTGTATAACGGGCAGGATGTATAATGGGCAGTGTGTGTAACGGGCAATGTGTATAATGGCAGGATGTATTAAGGGCAGTGTGTATAATGGGCAGGGTGTACAATGAGCAAGATGTGTAACAGGCAGAATGTATAATGGGCAGGGTGTACAACAGGCAGGATGTATAACCAACAGGGTGTAAAATGGGCAGGATGTATAATGGGCAGGGTGTATAACGGGCAGATGTATAACAGGCAGGGTGTATAATGGGCAGAGTGTATAATGAGCAGAGTGTATAATGGGCAGTGTATAAGGGGTAGAATGTATAATGGACAGGGTGTATAACGGGTGGGTTGTATAATGGGCAGGGTGTAAAATGGGCAGAATGTATAATGGGCAGAGTGTATAATAGGCAGTGTGTTTAACGAGCAGGATGTATAATGGGCAGGATGTATAATGGACAGGGTGTATAATGGACAGGGTGTATAACGGGTAGGATGTATAATGGGTAGGATGTGTGACGAGCAATGTGTATAATGGCAGGATGTATTAAGGACAGCGTGTATTCCCGGCAGGGTGTATAATGGGCAGGATGTATAATGGGCAGTGTGTGTAATGGGCAATGTGTATAATGGCAGGATGTATTAAGGGCAGTGTGTATGACGGGCAGGGTGGATAATGGGCAGGGTGTACAATGGGCAGGATGTATAACCAACACGGTGTAAAATGGACAAGGTGAATAACAGGTAGGATGCATAATGGACAGGGTGTATAACGGGCAGGATGTATAATGGACAGGGTGTATAACGGGCAGGATGTATCATGGACAGGGTGTACAATAAGCAAGATGTGTAACAGGCAGAATGTATAATGGGCAGTGTGTGTAACGGGCAATGTGTATAATGGCAGGATGTATTAAGGGCAGTGTGTATGACGGGCAGGGTGTATAATGGGCAGGGTGTACAATGAGCAAGATGTGTAACAGGCAGAATGTATAATGGGCAGGGTGTACAACAGGCATGATGTATAACCGGCAGGGTGTATAATGGGCGGGGTGTATAATGGGCAGGTTGTATAATGGGCAGTGTATAACGAGCAGAGTGTATAACGAGCAGAGTGTATAAGGGGTAGAATGTATAATGGGCAGGGTGTATAACAGGCAGGGTGTATAATGCGCAGGGTGTACAATGGGTGGGTTGTATAATTGGTAGTGTGTATAATGGGCAGAGTGTATAATGGGCAGGATATATAACGGGCAGAATGTATAATGGGCAGGGTGTACAACAGGCAGGATGTATAACCAACAGGGTGTAAAATGGACAGGATGTATAACAGGCAGGGTGTATAATGGTTGGGGTGTATAATGGGCAGAATGTTTAATGGGCAGGGTGTATAATGGGCAGGGTGTATAACGGGCAGGGTGTATAACAGGCAGGGTGTATAATGTGCAGGGTGTACAATGGGTGGGTTGTATAACTGGTAGTGTGTATAATTGGCAGAGTGTATAATGGGCAAGGTGTGCAATGGGCAGGATGTATAACCAACAGGGTGCATAATGGGCAGGGTGTATAACGGGCAGGATGTATAATGAGCAGGATGTATAAAGGGCAGGATGGATTACAGGCAGGGTGTATAAAGGGTGGGGTGTATAACGGGCAGGATGCATAACGGCAGGATGTATAAAGGGCAGGATGTATAACGGGCAGGATGGATTACGGGCAGGATGGATTACGGGCAGGATGGATTACGGGCAGGGTGTATAAAGGGTGTGGTGTATAATGCGCAGGATTTATAACGGGCAGAGTGTATAATGGGCAGTATGTATAATGGGCAGAGTGTAAAATGGGCTGGATGTATAGTGGCCAGGGTGTATAACGGGCAGGATGTATAATGGGCAGGATGTATGACGGGCAGGATGTATAATGGGCAGGACGTATAATGGGCAGGGTGTATGACGGGCAGGGTGTAGAACGGTTAAATGTGTATAATGGGCAGGGTGTATAATGGGCAGGGTGTATAATAGGCAGGATGGATAATGGGCAGGGTGTGCAACGGATGGATAATGGGCAGGGTGTCTAACAGGTGGTGTGCATAACGGGCGGGTGTATAACGGGCAGGGTGTCTAACAGGCAGAATATATAACGGTCAGGATGTATAATGGTCAGGATGTATAACGGACAGTGTGTGTAACGGGCAGGGTGTATAATGGGAAGACTGTATAATGGACAGTGTGTGTAACGGGCAGGGTGTATAACAGGCAGGCTGTATAATGGGCAGGATGTATAACAAGCAGAGTATATGATGGTATGTATATAACAGAAGGTTGTATAACTGGAGACTGTAGAATGGGTGTGATTATAATAGGCAGAGCTTGTATAACAGGACGGTGTTTAATCGGTGAGGTGTACTTACAGACAAGGTACATAATGGTTTAGTATATAATAGGCATCTGTATAATGGATGGTTGCTAGGTGGCAAGTATAATAGGGGGGAGTGTAATACTGACAAAATATTAATGTGTATGAAACAAGCAGATATATAATGGGATGTATAATGGGATAATGAATAATGTATAACAGATTGTATAACAGACAAGTACGTAACATGCAGATGTAAAAGGACAGGTGTGTGACTTGTGGACTGCATGGGGTGATCCATTCCCTCCTGTTCTTCATCTCTGTTGAAAATGAATATCCTTCTCTCTGTTTACCTGAAATAGGGTGTGAATTCAGTTCCTTGTAGAAGCACAGAAATCCGGGTAGGTTTAGATGCAGATTAGCAAGCGGGAAGGCTCGTGCATTCCCAGTTTGCTCTGTGCCACAGTTTGATTTTAGCCAGCTAAAACCATGCAAAATCGCCACAGGCAAATGGTCAACTTGCACTTGTAAAGTAGTTTATTCCAGTCAAGACCACCCAGCCAAATGAAGTTTATAGGGCTTTCTGGAGCCAGGGAAGAAGCCCAACCTCCAGTGATAGGTCCACCCCTCCAGTTTTTAATCAAGGAGCAAGCATGACTGATCAGTCATGAGAAGCGCTCCGCAGTGCTGCAGAACTGTCTGTCCCGGGTACAGGATCAAATTACCAAGTCTGCTACAGAGGGTGGCTTCAGCTCCAATCTTTCACAGCCTGGCATGACAGTTTGGAGCCATCTTAATCCCAAAGAGACATAGTTTTCCTCTCCTCTTCACTTGTCAGACCTGTGATAGATATCGCTCAGTCTGATGTGAAAATGTCCTCCAGCTGTCAGCTGCAAGCATCTTCTATAAAACAACTTCAGAAGGATCATTGGCAACAATTTACATCTAAAAAATGTTTGTAATTCAGAACTATTTGGCAATATGATTTAGTACCTTGGAAGGTTAGCATACTATCCTAGGACCTGTGTCTGAATAACGCTGAGTTTTATGGGACAAAAGCATGTCTCTTTGAATCTTGTAAAGAATTTGGTGGAATTAGTTTTGCCATCTTACATTCACCTGCAATTGAGAATGGGAAACCTGCCTTTAAAAATGAAATGAAAAAAAATGAAAGGAAAATCGCTTATTGTCACAAGTAGGCTTCAAATGAAGTTACTGTGAAAAGCCCCTAGTCGCCACATTCTGGCGCCTGTGCGGGGAGGCTGGTACAGGAATTAAACCGTGTTGCTGGCCTGCCTTGGTCTGCTTTCAAAGCCAACAACTTAGCCCTGTGCTAAACCAGCCTCGTCAATGGCACTGATATTTATAAATTCAGCATCTGTTTTGTTTGGTGTTTGTTGTCCAGCAAGGAATCCATATAACTGCTGGTGACTTGTCCAAATCAGGATTTTTGTTGAAGCATATGTGGTAAAGTAACAATCACATACAGAACAAGTTATCATGGGGTTTCTCTAGACTCCACTGCAACTACCCCTATGCACAATTGTCCTCATGTACATCTTACAACCTGGATCTGCTCTGACTTATATCTGACGCCACCTGCTGGTGGGAGGTCACAATGGCGCACACATGGCCTCCTGCTGGTGGGAGGTCACACTGCTGCATACATGGAATATTATCCACAGGCACATCACCACAGCATCCCATTTATCAGGCACTAATGGACCTGCTGTGTCCCACATTTTGACAGGCAGGAAGCACATGTGCATTTCTGGGCAGAAATGTGTCACCTGGCATATTAGTGAAGGAATATAATGACATGTCAATTAGATCTGTTTATTGAAAAAAACCTGGTAAAATCTAATTGTCTTCTCTTGGTCTTGATTATCATCATCGTATTTGAGGTTGATGTGCTTCTCAGTATTTTGTGGGCGGTAAGAAACTCAGCTTCAATTTGGCTTCCTCACTCGTTGACGTGAACACTGAGATTTGACATTGTGGACCGATGGAAGTATTGTTTTCTACCACTACAATCAATTGTTGCTGTGAGAAATATTACCAGAGACCCTGTAATCAAGAGTCAGAGGAATAGACCAAATACATTGGCAGGTACGTAGGGAAATATTTCCCCAGTGGGTGTGTGGTTGGGCCGGCAGGGGGACAGTCTATGGATTTGAAGATGAAAAAATTAATTGTGAAATCAATTGACTGGATCACAGGGCGTTTGTGGACTTTGGATAGGACAAGGACAATGAGTGTTGAAAAGGACTCGCACTGGAAAGGGACGAATCGGCTGAAATTTGTGGTGTTTGAAAGACTGGGAGAGCACTTTGGTAGGAATCATAGTGGGAAAGACAGAAGGCCTGGCCCACGATCGTGGCCTACAAATCGGCGGGCGGGCTGTTTCCGTGGGGGCCTTTGTTCCTCCGCGCCGGGCCCCTGTAGGGCTCCGCCATATTGCCCGGGGGCCGGCACGGAGAAGGGAACCCCCGCGCATGCGCGAACTCGTGCCGGCTAGAGCTGCGGGGACCACTCCGGCGCCGACCTAGCCCCTAGGAAGGGGCGCATTCCACATTATCGGGCACTGATGACGCCGGAGTGGTTGGTGCCACTTTTCACACCGGCATTATTGGAGAATTCCGCCCCTTATCATCACGCACTCCTGCTCTCGAGACCACCTTGTCCTGCAGCCCCAGGGGTAGCAGGTCGGGAAAGGATGACACCTGCTTCCTCACATAATCCTGCACCTGTAAGTACCGGAACCCATTCCCACTGGGCAGCGCATACTCCTCTTCCAATTCCTCTTAACTTGAAAAGTTGCCGCCACAAAAAGGTCCCCAAACAACTCGATCCCTCCCTGCCGCCTGCCTCGAAACCCCGAGTCTAATCCCCCCCAGTGCAAATTTATGATTCCGCCAGATCGGTGCCCACACCGAGGCACCCTCCAACCTCCGGTGCTGCCATCACTGTCCCCACACACACAGGGTCGCCATTGCCACAGGGCTCATGGAGTACTTGGCCAGCGAGAACAGCAGAGGCGCCATCAACACTGCCCCTAAGCTTGAGCCCTTACAAGAGTCTGCCACCATCCGCTCCCAGGCCGACCCCTCCCCCATTGCCCACTTCCTAACCATTGCTATATTCGCTGCTATATAATAATTTGTTATATTTGGCAAAGCCAGTCCGCACCCTGCACCCCCCCCCCCCCCCCCCCCACCCCCACCACCACGAATGGCCCCTCTCCAGCAGCACCTTCTTTACCTGGTGGAGATATCCCCGCCCATTCAAACCCCAAAAACAGAGTATTAATTTTCCTGGAGAAAGACTTAGGAATGAAGAGCGGGAGGTTCTGGAAAACAAATAAGAGCCTCGGGAGTACCGTCATTTTCATTGTCTGCACCCACCCGCCAGCCACAACGGGAGCACGTCCCACCTCTTAAAAGTCCCCCCTTATCTGTTCATCCATCTGCGCCAAATTCAATTTAAGTAATTGTTCACATCCCCACACGACCTGGATGCCCAGATAACTATAAAGTTTGGCCCCACCACTTTAAATGGAAGCTCGCCCAACCTCCTCTCCTGCCACTTGCCTGGATCGGGAAGACCACACTCGTCCCCATATCTAATTTATATTCCTCCAAAATATTCATAATACCCCCAAAACCTTCCAGTGGATCCGATATTAAAGCAGCAGATTGTCCGCATATGGAGAGACCCTGTAGTTCCCCCACTCGCGCACTATCTCTCTCTAACTCACCTTCACAAACCTTTCCCCCCGAATCAGCCACTATATTCGCCACCTCAAACGCTACCCACTAATTTATCAGCAGTGCCACCCCACGTGTCTTCATGTCGAATCCTGAATGGAAGACTTGCCCTACCCACTCTTTCCTTCATCTAATCTGGTCCCCGATCTTCAAATGCATTTCTTGCAACAAGGCCATGTCCACCTTCAAGCTCCTCAGAACACGCACAACCGCTTGACCGGCCCATTCAGCCCTCTCATGTTCCACGTGAACAGCCTGGTCACGCCCCCCCCCCACCCCCTGCCGATCGACCATATCCCTTCTTGGGCTAGCCTGCAGCCCGCTTTACGCGGCCCTCCAGGCCCGCCCTCAGGTGTCCACCGTCACCAACCTCCTCCCCTACGCCACAACAGCCTCACCCTTGTCAGCAGTCCTCCCCCCTCCCCTGGACAGAACAACCATCCCATCCCCTTCGAACACTCTAACCACCTGCTCACCACACCCCCCAACTGCACTCCTGTTGACTAGCCCGCCCAGCAAGGCTGGCAGCCCCCACCCATGACGCCTATAATCCTACCGCCCCCCCCCCACTTATTCCCCTCCCCCCCCAAGCACACACTTCCATAGTGCAAAGAACAAATAGCAATAAAGTAAGAAACAGATGTACTCACCCTCCATGTTCCTCCAGCATCCCACCCCAGAACCCCACAAAAATATCTCAAAGAAGAGACGTTCTTCCCTAACCATCTCCTCAAAAAAAAGAACAAAAAGACAGAGCGAACCCACATCTCCTCACATTTCCTCCAAAGTTCAATGTCCACCCCCTCCTGCCAGTTCATTGTTCCTCAATAAATCTGATGCCTCCTCTGGTGTCCCCAAATAATGCTCATGGCCGTTGTAAGTCACCAAGCAGCGGGCCGGGTACAGCATCCCGAACTTCACCCCCTTCTTGAAGAGGGTAGCCTTGACTAGGTTGAACCCGGCTATCCTTTTGGCTTTGGTACACCTCCTGTCTGCCTGGCCCACTGCAAGATCTTCTCTTTATCTGGGAACCGAGGGAGCCTCACCGCCATCGCCCTCGGCGGCTTGTTCGCCTGCGGCTTCCTCATCAGCGCCCAATGCGCCCGGTCGACTTCCAGGAGCCTATCATAGGCCCCCTCCCCGATCAGCTGCTCCAACATTTTGGCTACCCAAGAGCCAGCGTCTTAAATCTTTTATTACATTCTTAAATCTTGTTTGCGGGAGCGAGTTCTACAGATCCTCCACCTTTTCCTTTAGCTGCTTCTGGGTCTGCCGCATCATCTCGATCTCGACCGCCAACGAAGTAAGTTGCTCATCGTGCTCCCCCACCTCCTCCTCCACATTCTGGATCGCCTGGCTCTGGTTCTCCAGCCTTACCTCCACCCAATCGATCCCCGCTTTTAGCGGGTCCACCACCTTCAACAGGTCCTCCAGAGCCTCCCTTCCCTGCTGGCTGAACATCACATATAAGAAGTTCACCAGCTGCTCCGTCGACCATTGGGCTGGTAGGGCCTACCCTTGACCCTCCGCCATCTTCCCCTGTGTCTCACGAAGAGATTCTTGCTCTAGCAGCTCCTTCCTTCTCGACCTACGTCTGGTCCATGAGTCTATTCACTGACTCCACCACGGGAGTATAACCTTCCTCCACCACCTCTACACCTTTCCCCAGTACATGGGGAAAAGGACCAAAAATACCGCCTCAAGTGAGAGCTGCCAAATGTTTGACCGCTCACTCCAAGGCCGCCACTGGAAGTATTTATTGCCCATCCCTAATTGCCCTTAAAAAGTGGTGGTGAGTTGCCTTCTTGAACCACTGCAATCCATGTGGTGTAGTTACACCTGCAGTGCTATTTGAAAGAAAGTTCCAGGACTTTGAGCCATTGGCAGTGCAGGAACGTGTCAGAATGGTGATAGGCTGGAGGGGAACTTCCAGCTGGTGGTGTTCCCATTTCTCTGATGTCCTTGTTCTTCTAGGTGATTGTGGTCATGGGTTTGGAAGATTCTGTCTGAGGAGTGGGTTCCTGCAGTGCATCTTGTAGATGGTACACACTACTGCAACTGTGTGTCGGTGCTGGAGGAGTGAATGTTTGCGGGAGGGGTGACTGCCAAGCGGTTTGCTTCGTCCTGAATGGTGCCGAGCTTCTTGAGTGTTGTTTGAGCTGCACTCATCCAGTTAATTGGGGACCATTCCATCACACTCCTGACTTGTGCCTTGTAGATGGTGGACAGGCTTTGTGAAGTTTCACTCACTTGTGGAGTTAGGGGGGGGAGGGAGGTGGGACAGATGATGGAGATTGGCAGGGGGACTGATGCCAGTGATTGTAGGAGGCCTGGTGGTGGTGACTGGGGTGATGGGTCATCTGTTTGGTGTGGGGTTGGGATGACCCAAACACTTAGTAGTGGGAGGAAATAGCGCCTCTGTGGTCAAGGGTTGGTGTGTTGTCTGCAGAGGTGTCTCGATGTCTGCCGCGGTGGGGGGAGGAGCAGATCAGGGTGCACTTGATCTCTGAGGAGCCGGACCTGCCTGCCGGCAGGTTAAGGCCCCATTCATCTCAGTGCCTTTGCAAAACACGCCCCTTCCAAAAAAATGACTAAGTGCAGGAAGATCGTAGTCTGATTAGCGCCAGAACAGCTGGGGCCAATCACACCGATATTCGCATCAGCAGTGACAGTTTGTCAATTTTGGGGGAAAATTCCGCCTTATGTGTCCCCTTGCATACTTTTGCATTCATTAAAATCCTTTGCAGAGTACATGCCAACTAATTATGCGCAAGCAATATTCAAAAGGCAATCTATCTTGATGGCACTATGATTTTATTTAACAAAGTTCCTGATTTAGCTCTGGCATAAGAAAAGAGCCAATTATTTCATCATATGCATTCACTGCTTTCATTTTTCTCCATCGACTTGACCTGAATTCCTGTCTGAGAACACGACAAGCCATGCATAAAGTCAGTGAATTGTAGCGGGGAGGCTCTGCTACATTTTAAAGGCCGGGGGCTGGACTCTCCGCACCCCGATGCCGAAATCGCAGCCCGTGCCAGGGCAGAGAATCCATTTCCCCGCACGGAATCAGGACCGCCGCCGGTTGCCCGATTCTGTGGGCCCCGAAAAGCGGTGTACTCGGAGAGTATGCCGAGCACCTACCTGGGGCCATTACTGGAGGCCTGCCCCGCCATTCTGCGACCCCAATCAGCCGAAGTCCCGACGGAGTGGATCGAACATGGTCCTGCCGGTCGGGATCCTAGAGTGATGGCTGCAGACTCAGTCCGCAGCCGCCCTTGTCGGGGGCTGGCCGATCGGAGGGCAGGGGGGAGCCTTTTACACAGCCGGGCAATTTTTGGGCGGGCATCAAGGTCGGGCGCGCGGTCGATCAGGGGATCTATTTTCAGGGTTTTCCATCGCGGTCTGAGTCCACCATGGAGCACGGCGCGGCCGTTGGAGGCCACCACCGTGTGCATGCGTGGCCTCAGACCCAGATGTGCGGGGCCCATATCTGCAGCAAAAACTGCTAGATTTACGCCGGGTACTTGCTAGCTCCCTGCAGGGCTAGGAATATGTGATCCTTTCACGCCAGTTTTTCTGCCGTGAAAGTCCTCAGTTTTGACGCCGGCGTGGGGACATAGTCCCGAAAATAGAGAATCCAGCCCCGGGTCACCATAACACGGCTCTTGCTACTTTTCCGACAAAAACAGCTGGTAAGTCGGCGGGAAACCTGATCTGACTGGAGACCACAGCAGCAGGAGACAAGAATTAGAGAGAGCAGACCAGGGCACAGGTGTGCTTGGAGATAGCGGCAGCCAGTGGACAATAAAAGAGAAAGAGAGAGACGAGTGGATACATGATTGAAGACAGCAGCAGCAGAAAGAGAGTATGAGAAAGAGAGAGCGGGAGAAGGTCTCAGAGGGTTAACTAAAACATTGAAATGAACTTCCTTATACTTACATGTGATCAGAAGAAAGGAAGTTAGCAGCTGGTGTGTCTTTGATTTTGAATTGTTAAGTTTTATTATCTAATAGATAGAGGAATGACCAGACAGCTCTGACCTGTCGAGTGCATATCCTGCATGGCATGTGAATCTCCAGGACACTTCCTGTGCCCTAGCTCGCCATGTGTACAGGATGTATCGTCAGCTGCAGCAGTTTGAGTTCCATCTTTTGCAGCTTCAACTGCAGTTCGTGCCACTACAGCGCATCTGTGAGGTTGAGAGGTTCATGGACAACAAATTTCTAGACGTGTTCTACACACCCCAGAGGGGTGAAGAACAGAATCGACTTGGCTTGAGCTACAAAAAAGGTGTAACTACACAGCTCAGTGTAGTCCATAGGTGCCCAAAGAGTAGGAAAGACCCGCAGGAGCAGAATTGCAAGAAAACTACAAAGACGTGCAAAAATCATAGAGCTGTTATAATGGTGACTTTAAATATCCAACATAGACTGGGATAGTAGTCTTGCAAAGAGATGAGCAAGTGTTCTGAAGAATTTACTGCAACATTATGTTCCCTTTCCAACGAGAAAGGAAGCATTGGCTCTTGGGAATGAGGTGGAACATTTAGGGGATAGTGATAATTGTATCATAAATGTGAAGTTGGCTCTGGAAAAGGACAAGGAACAACGCAGGGTAATAATAACTAACTAGGAGAAAGTCAGCTTCATTGGGGTAAGAATTAATTTGGGTCGAATAAACAGGAATCAATGGTTAGGAGGCTACCTTTAGAAAAGAGACAGTTCAAGTATAGTCAAGGCATATTCCCACAAAGCAAAAGGTAGGGCAAACAAATTCAGAGCTGCTTGGATGACGAAGATGATAGGGATTTTGTTATGACTCACTCAGGGGCCAAACCCTATGTTGTATAGGGTTCCTGGAGAGTGTAATGTCTACTGCTCTTTGGAGGGTCCACTGGTGGAAACCACCAGTGCCTATCTCGGCCACGGACCTAATCGCCATCCTCCACTTCACAGACACCTTGCCGGTCACAGTGGCTCATATCAAGGAATGGACCCAGACAGACCCACAATTGTCACGGGTCCGGCGCATGATCGAATACAGGGCCCAGCATAGAGCACTGCCTGATGATCTGAGGGCCCACACCATGAAGCTACCAGAGCTGAGCATAGAAGACGGTGTCCTTTTGTGGGGGATCCTGAGTGGTCGTTCCTGAGCAAGGTCACATGTCCTTGTTGAAGGACCTCCACATTGGGCACCCAGGAATGGCCAAAATGGAGATGCTGGCTCACAGCTACTTTTGGTGGCCCAGGATGGACTCAGAGATTGAGAGAGTGGCCCAACACTGTGGCCCCTGCCAGCAGCACCAGAAGGCCCCACCAGCAGCCCCGATGCACCCATGGGAATGGCCGAGGAAATCATAGTCCTGCTTCCACGTGGACTTCACCGGCCCATTCCAAGGGGCTACATTCCTTATCCTGGCAGATACCCATTCCAAAGTCCTCGAGATCCACAGGGTACAAACCATGACTACACGGACAGCCATAGACAGGCTACGACATATTTGTATCATACACGAATACCCGAAGTTCTGGTGACCAATAATGGGACAGCATTCACCAGCCAAGGGTTTGCAAGAGTTTGCATCATTGCAGCAGTCATGGCTGTTAATGGAATCCAGCAGGTGAGGACTGCCCCGTCCTACCAGTTGGAAAGGCACCAGGACGAGGTGAGATAATGGCCATGATTCAGTGACCTCGTTGCGCCCAACTTGGTGTCGGGCAAGGCTGTTGAATCTCGCGAGAAGCCTCTCATGGGATTTTTGATGCTGAAAACGACTTGCGAGTTTCAATGGAATCTGGTGATGCTGAACTCGCTAGTGGGGGCCGGGTCTTTCCATCTACCCCTGGAGCTGGAGGAAGCCCACAGGGTACTCGCCAGGAGGCCTAAGGAGAATGAACCCCCGCGTGCGGTGCTGGTGAGGTTCCACCGGTTCAGTGATCGGGAGTGTGTGCTGCGCTGGGCCCAGAAGGTGAAGAGCAGCAACTGGGAGAATGGGGTAGTACGGATCTACCAGGATTGGAGTGCGGAGGTGGCTAAGCGGCGGTCCGGGTTTAATCGGATGAAAGTGGTGCTTTACAAGAAGAAGATAAAGTTCGGAATGTTGCAGCCTGCGCGCCTGTGGGTAACTTATTTGGACCGGCATTATTATTTCGATTCCCCGGAGGAGGCGTGGGCCTTCGTGCGGACGGAGAAACTGGACATCGAACTAGGGGTTGGGGGGTCGGTTGTAATACTTTATTGCTGGTTTCGCCTGTTGCTGTGTTCTCTTTTTCTGTACTTTTGCAATTTTGATATGGTTATTTATGGGGGTGTTCTTCTGTTTTTTTTTGCTGTGGGGCATTGTTTGAGTTTTGTATCTTGTGGGGAGGGTCGGGGGGGTTTGTTGTATTCTATGCCGGGTTGGGGGTATGTAGTGGGGCTGGTATTTGGGAGCTGCGTCAGAAGGGTGTGGTGGGGCAGTGCGAAAGCGCGGGCTTTCCTCTGGTTTCCCGCGCTGCGGGGCTGGGGGGTGGAGACGATGACGGGGGGAGGCGGGGCCTTAACTGGTTCTTCCCCGCGCTGGAGCGGTGCCCGGAGGAGGGATAGGATGGGGGATGATCCCACTTTGGGAGGGGTCGGGTTATTGGCAGGAGTTTCCGGGGTCAGCAGAAGTTGGCTGACCCACGGAAGTACAATGAGGACGGTTCGCGGCTAGGAGGGTTCCTAGCCTTGGGGGGGAGGGAGGGGGGGAAAGGGGAATACCGGGTTGCTGCTGGCAGGGTCAGGAAGGAGCTGGTGGGGGCCGGGAGGACAGAGGTGAGGTGTTGTCGCTGTGGGGGCTGGGTCGGGCGGGGGATGCTGGCCTGGGGCGGGCAGTCGACGGGCTATGGCTAGTCGACGGGAGAGGGGGGCGGGACGCCCTCTGATCCAGATGGTCACCTGGAATGTGAGAGGATTGAATGGGCCGGTGAAGCGGTCGAGGGTACTTGCTCATCTGAGGGGGCTAAAGGCAGATGTGGCAATGCTTCAGGAGACCCACCTGAAGGTGGCGGACCAGGTCCGTCTGAGGAAGGAGTGGGTGGGCAGGTTTTCCACTCTGGGTTGGATGTGAAGAACTGGGGAGTGGCGATTCTGGTGGGGAAAAATGTGTCGTTTGAGGCATCGGAGGTGGTGGCGGATAAGGGGGGTAGGTATGTTATGGTTAGGGGCAGGCTACAAGGAGAGAAGGTGGTACTTGCTAGTGTGTATGCCCCAAATTGGGATGATGCGGGCTTTATGAGGCGTATGTTGGTATGGGTCCTGGATCTAGAGGCGGGAGGTCAGATCATGGGGGGGGGGGGGGGGGGGGGGGGGACTTCAATACGGTGTTGGATCCTTCACTGGATCTGTCCAGCTCTAGGACGGGTAGGAGGCCGGCGGCGGCCAAGGTACTGAGAGGGATTATGGACCAGATGGGTGGGGTGGATCCATGGAGGTTTGTGAGGCCGAGGGTACGGGAGTACTCTTTCTTCTCCCACGTACACAGGGTCTACTCTCGGATAGACTTCTTCGTGGTGAGTTGGGGACTGATTCCGAGAGTGGAGGAGGCCGAGTATTCGGCCATTGCAATCTCCGACCACGCTCCGCATTGGATAGAGTTGGAGATGGGGGAGGTGCAGGACCAGCGCCCGTTGTGGCGGTTGGATGTGGGGTTGTTGGCGGAGGAGGAGGTGTGTAGGAGGGTCCGGGCAAGTATTGAGGGTACCCCGAGGTGAATGATACGGGGGAGGTTCAGGTGGGGGTGGTCTGGGAAGCCCTGAAGGCAGTGATTCTTGGGGAGCTGATATCCATCCGGGCACACACGGTGAGGAGCGAGAGTAGTGAGAGGGATAGACTGGTGGGAAAGATGCTAGAGGTAGACAGGAGGTACGCAGAGGCACCAGAGGAGGGACTGTTGGGGGCGAGGCGCAGCCTGCAGGCTAAATTTGATTTGCTGACCACTAGAAAGGTGGAGGCACAGTGGAGGAAGGCACAAGGGGCAGTGTACGAACATGGTGAAAAGGTGAGTAGGATGCTTGCTCATCAGCTCCGCAAGTGGGATGCGGCTAGGGAAATTGCTGGAGTGAGAGACAAGAGTGGACATGTGGTGCGGAAGCGGGTAGAGGTGAATGAGGTCTTCAAGGCCTTTTACGGGGAACTGTAGCGGTCGGAGCCAACGGGGGAGAGGAGGGGAATGGAGAGGTTCCTCGACGGGCTTTCTTTCCCGAAGTTGCAGGAGGAGCAGGTGGAGGGGTTGGGTGTGCCGATTGAGCTGGAGGAGCTAGTTAAGGGGATCGGGCAGATGCAGCCAGGGAAGGCACCGGGGCTGGATGGGTACCCGGTGGAATTTTATAAAAGTTTGTGGACCTAGTGGGCCCCTTGCTGGTGCGGACACTTAATGAAGCGTGGGAAGGGGGGACTTTGCCCCCGACGATGTCGCGGGCGCTGATTTCGTTAATCTTAAAGAGGGACAAGGACCCCCAGCAGTGTGGTTCATACAGGCCCATATCTCTCCTCAATGTGGATGCCAAGGTGCTGGCAAAAATCCTGGCCACCAGGATAGAGGGCTGTGTGCCAGGGGTTGTACACGAGGACCAGACAGGGTTTGTGAAGGGAAGGCAGCTGAACACGAATGTGCGGAGATTGTTGAATGTCATCATGATGCCGGCGATTGAGGGGGAGGCAGAGATAGTGGTGGCGCTGGATGCAGAGAAGGCCTTCGATAGAGTGGAGTGGGGGTACTTATGGGAGGTGTTGGGGAGGTTTGGATTTGGTGAAGGGTTTATTAGATGGGTGAGGCTGCTATATGAGGCCCCGATGGCGTGCGTGGCCACGAATGGGAGGAGGTTGGAGTACTTCCGGCTTTATCGAGGGACCAGGCAGGGTTGCCCCCTGTCCCCCTTGTTGTTTGCATTGGCAATCGAGCCGCTGGCGATGGTGTTGAGGGATTCAGAGAGGTGGAGAGGTTTGGTGCGAGGTGGGGAGGAACATAGGGTGTCGTTGTATGCCGATGACCTGTTACTGTATGTGGCAGACCCGGTGGGAGGGATGCCAGGGATGATGGAGCTGCTAGCTGAGTTTGGGACCTTTTCAGGTTATAAACTAAATTTAGGCAAGAGTGAGGTGTTTGTGGTACACCCTGGAGACCAGGAGGAAGGAATTGGTAGGCTCCCGCTTAGGCGGGCAGGGGAGAGTTTTAGGTGCCTGGGGGTGCAGGTGGCCAGGGACTGGGGGACTCTTCACAAACATAATTTCACCAGGCTTATAGATCAGATGGAGGAGGAGTTCAAGAGGTGGGACATGCTGCCATTGTCGTTGGCGGGGAGGGTGCAGTCCGTCAAAATGACGGTGCTTCCAAGGTTCTTGTTCCTCTTTCAGTGCCTGCCCATCTACATCCCCAGGGCCTTCTTTAGGAGAGTGACTAGCAGTATCTTGAGCTTTGTGTGGGCACATGGGACTCCGAGAGTGAAGAGGGTTTTCCTGGAGCGAGGGAGGGATAGAGGCGGGCTGGCGCTGCCCAAACCTTTGGGGTACTATTGGGCGGCCAATGTGTCAATGGTGCGTAAATCGGTGATGGAGGGGGGGGCGGGGCAGCGTGGAAAATAATGGAGATGGCGTCATGTACGAGCCTGGGTGCCATGGTAACGGCGCCGTTGCTGCTCTCCCCTAAGAGGTATACCACGAGCCCGGTGGTGGCGGCGACCCTAAGAATCTGGGGACAGTGGAGACGGCATAGGGGGGAAACAGGGGGCTCGATGGAGGCTCCATTGGGTGGCAACCATCGGTTCATCCCGGGGAACAAGGATGGGGGATTTAGGGGGTGGCAAAGGGTGGGCATCAGTAAATTGAGGGACCTGTTTATTGGCGGGAGGTTTGCGGGCCTGGGGGAACTGGAAGATAAATTTGGGCTTCCCCAAGGGAACATGTTCAGATACTTGCAGGTAAAGGAGTTTGCTAGGCGACAGGTAGAGGGATTCCCTTTGCTGCCCTCGCGGGGGCCGATGGACAGAGTGCTTTCGGGGGTGTGGGTCGGAGGGGGGAAGGTGTCTGACATCTATAAGGTAATGCAGGAGGTGGAGGAGTCGTCAGTGGAGGAGCTGAAGGCTAAATGGGAGGGGGAACTTGGGGAGCAGATAGAGGACGGGACTTGGACGAATGCCTTGGAGAGAGTCAACTCTTCCTCTTCATGTGCGAGGCTTAGTCTCATCCAATTTAAGGTGCTGCACCGGGCCCACATGTCCAGGACTAGGATGAGTAGGTTCTTCGGGGGTGAGGACAGGTGCACCAGATGTTCGGGGAGTCCAGCGAATCATGCCCACATGTTCTGGGCATGCCCAGCACTGGAAGAATTCTAGAAGGGGGTGGTGGGGATGGTGTCGAGGGTGGTTGGATCCAGGGTCAAACCAGGGTGGGGACTCGCGATTTTCGGAATTGCGGTGGAGCCGGGAGTGCAGGAGGCGAAAGAGGCCGGTGTCCTGGCCTTTGCGTCCCTAGTAGCCCGGCGGAGGATCTTGCTGCAGTGGAAGGATGCGAGGCCCCCAAGTGTGGAGACCTGGGTCAATGACATGGCGGGATTTATAAAGCTGGAAAGGGTCAAATTTGCCCTGAGAGGATCAATACAAGGGTTCTATAAACGGTTGCAGCCTTTTCTGGACTTCCTGGCTCAAAGATAGGTATCTTGGTCAATAGCAGCAGCAACCCGTAGGTGGCGGGGGGGGGGGGGGGGGGGGGGGGGGGGCAAGGTGGGGTGTTCCTTATTATAGTTTCTATTTTTTTATCGCTACGGTTATGTAACTTAACATTGTGTTAATTTAAGTTGTTGTTAATATGTTGGGTTGTTCATTGGGGAGGGGTGAAGGTTCATTATTGTTGCCATTATTGTTATTGTTGGTATTTTAGTATGGTTTGATGTTGTATAAATTCAAAATTTTTCAATAAAAATTATTTAAATAAAAAATTTTTTCCAAGGATATTAAGGGAAGCAAGACTTGAAATTATGGTGGCACTGACCATAATTTTGCATTCTTTCTTACACTCAAAGGCCATGCCAGAGGAGTGGAGAATTGCAAATTTTACACACTTGGTCAAAAAGAGCATAAAGTTAATTAAGCCCAGTAACCCAAACCTGCCAGTTTAACTGCAATGGCAGGAAGCTTCTATAAATCACAGTCGCTTTGGACAAAATTAATAGCCACATGGGCAAATGCAGGTTAATTAAGGAAAGTCAACATAGAGAACCCATGTTAATCTAACTTGTTTGAGTTTTCTGATAAGTTAACAGAGAGGACTAATAAGTGTAATGTTTGATATGGTGTACAAGGACTTCCAAAAGGCATTTGATGAAGTGCCACTCAACAAACCTTTGAGCAAAGTCAGAGCTCATGAGGTAAAAGGAACAGTAGCAACATTGATACAAAGCTGGCCGAGTAACAGGAAACAGAGAGTAGTGGTGAAGAGTAATTTTTTAGACCGGGGGAGGGTTTATACTGGAGTGCCCCAATAGTTTGTGGTTGGATCCCAGCCCTTCCTGATCAATTAATGACCTAGACTTTGACGGACACGGCACAATTCAAAACTTGCAGACAGTACAAAACTTGGGAAGAATCGTGACATGCGATGAGGATAGTGTAAAACTTCAAAAAGGACATATACAGGTTGGTGGAATAGATGGGCAAGTGACAAATGAAATTTAACGCAGAAGAATGTGAAGTGATCCATTATTGTAGGAAGAACACAGAGTTGCAATCTAAAATAAAGGGTACAATTCTCAAGGGCGTGCGGTAGCACAGGGACCTGGATGTAAATGTGCATAAGTCATTCAAAGTAGCAGGTAGGGTTGAGAGTGCGTGAATAAAACATGAGGTATCCTGGGCTTTATTATTTGGGGAATAGAGTAGAAAATCAAGGAACTTATGTTGATCCTGTGTAAAGTAATGGTTCATCCTCAAGTGGAGTATTGCATCCAATTCTGGGCCACTGCACGCTGAGGTTGTGAAGGCATTAGAAAGGGTGCAGAAAAGATAACAGATAGGAAGTTGATGGAGTTGATAAGAACCTATTAGTGGAAGGATAGATAACCAGAGAGCACAGATTTAAGATAATAGGCAGAAGAAGCAATGACATTGAGGAAACTTGTTTAAACACAGTGAGTGATGAAGATCTGGAATGCACAGCCTGAGAGTGTGGTGGAGGCAAATTCAACTGAAGCACTCAAGAGGGAATAGCTTTATTATCTGAAAACAATGTGCGCAGCTATGGGTGAAGGTGGGGGTGTGGCACTCGGTGCTCCTTGGCTGGCACAAACACAACAGGTTAACTGGCCTCCTTCTGGGTTCTCACCATTCTATTACCAGGATGTTTAAGATGGTGTGGTTTTCCATCCTGCCACCCCAGGAGTTGGTGGAGAATATATCGCCGTCCCTACTGGCTGCCCTGCTGCCATTTAATGCTCCAAGGAGCTTAGGCCTCGCCCATCCCATTACAAAGCAGAGAGGCCGGAGCATGCAGAAGCCCAGTGACATGGCCTTCTGCCTGTAAACCTACTGGCAGGGGAACACAACATTCTGCCCTATGATTCTGGAAGCAGTTGACATTCCCCTGGAAATCCAGGAGCGCTCCCCGGAACTAGATAAATGGATCGGGAGGAGGATCACAGTTGGGGAGACGGGAAGACATAGGTAGGGGAACTCCGTTTACTTGTGGGCTCAGAGAAGCATGTTGGGTCAGTGGGTTGGAGAGGAAGCCACGCTGCGTCCCCCACACCCACCCCCATCAGGTCAAAATAGCAGATTGGGCCGCTGATATATAATTGGAGCCCAGTCTTCATATTTAAAGAACTCCCCGGTCAGCGTAAGTGTGTGTCTTAGCTGTCTGCAATTGAAATTTGCTGTTGGCCAAGCCAGGCTAGGGAAGGAGTAGCTAAGTCTCTCCTGCTCCATTTCGTGGTTTTTGCCTGCAGGCAGCACTGAGTTAAAATTGACCCCTACATGTTTTTAACAGCCTCAAAGGAACTTAATCTGATCTTCTGAAAATAGAGGGTGGGATTCTCTGCTCCCGGCGCTGTCGGCGGGAATTGCAATTGACACCACCCTACGCCGCACGGAAAACCATGGGCAGGTGTGCGCTGCCGGCGAGAACAGAGAATCCTGCCTCCAGCAAACAGCCGGAGAATTCCAGCCATAGTTTTCTTCTTTTAAATTTCTTTTTTTTCCAATCCAGTTTTTTCACATTATGGAACACAATTCTCAGTTCATCGGGTACTCATCTGTGATCGCAGCACAGAAATCAACCAGGAATTAGAATCACAGAATCATAGAATTTACAGTGCAGAAGGAGATCATTCGGCCTATCGGGTCTGCACCAGCCCTTGGAAAGAGCACCCTACTTAAGGCCACGCCTTCACCCTATCCCCCATAACCCAGTAACCGCACCTAACCTTTTGTACACTAAGGGGCAATTTAGCATGACCAATCCACCTAACCTGCATATCTTTGGACTGAGGGAGGAAATTTGAGCACCCGGAGGAAACCCACGCACACACGGGGAGAAAGTGCAAACTCCACACAGACAGTCACCCGAGGCTGGAATTGAACCTGGGACCCTGGAGCTGTGAGACAGCAGTGCTAACCAGTGTGCCACTATGCCAAAATCATGAGATCAATGGAATGAAGGTCCGCTAAAAAAAAAGGAACATCTAGTTGGGACAGTGGGTTAGAACACTGTACGTTCAGTTCTGGGACTTTGGTTTATATCCAGCTGAGACAGACAGAAACAAAATCCGTTCTTTGCTTGCTCTAAGGGTACTAAATAAAATGAATTAGGGCAATTTGGGCAGGACAGCAGGTGCAAGTGGGAACAGGTTTGCTGTCTAGGATTGTCTATAATTCAACACCGATTAATATTAAATTGAAGTCTTGTGCAGAGAAGCTGCTGGGATACGGCAATTAGCAGCTACTTCTCAGAGGAACGTTGCTCCCATGTCTTATCGGATTCATAGGTGTGAATAAGCCTCCTTCAAGGTGACCTCAGTTCTCCCTCTCAGATTGCATACGGGTAGGGATCCCAGCTTCCTTTGAAATTCAGAACATCATTACTGTTGCAATGTCGTTATGGTATCTCACTAAGAGGTCTGAGGGCTTGCATGATTGAATGTAAACCACTGATTGTTAACTCATAACTATATACATCTCCAAGGTGCTGCCCTGCATGGGTGCTGTCTCCATGGTGGCTCCTTCCAGACTCTACTCTGCACACAGTCTACTATCATGTGACTCACTACGTCATACAATGGGCGGAACTGTTCTTCAGCCCCACAATGACCCTTGCTCTGCCGAATGCCCATATACTCCAATTACGTAAGTAAAAGCATGGTGTTGGTACATCATGCTTTGCACATAGAACAATGCAACATCCATGTACAGGAATCTCGGGTACACAGGCTGTTCAGGTCATCCAGCAATCAACATCTGACTTAACAATTCAGTGATAGCTATTGCAGTAGGGAAGCTAGAGATACGATGGCACCGATGTATAAAGATATAACGTGCTTTGTATTTTGCAGCACTGAGTCAGCTCCTACTTAGTTTATTTCCTTGGAGTCTAAGCAGAGTAAGAGCCACTTTAGACTCAGTACTTCTATACATAGAGCATTTCTGCCAATACCTGTGAAAATGTACGATGAAAATTTTGTATAAAAGGCACATTAACCAGTCGCTAACTCTATAGAATAGCTCAGAGCACTTGGAAGTAGGTTATGCTGAGACTTGGTGGAAAAGGTAGAAACATTTTTCATTCTACAGCAGTGACACCTCTCTGAACAAATGTCTTCTCCAAATTCAAGCTCCTTTTTATTCATGATACAGAATTGTATAAGATAAAAAAGCACCTGGAAACAGCTCACTTCGGTAGTACCAATTCAACCTCCTGTGCTAACTAACACTTGAAGATTAGTTGAGACAGATAAACAAGAGGCCTAAATTGGTGAACATTACGTGATTAACCTACACTGGTTCATTGTGCGACAGGTAATAAGTGCCTTCACAGGCTGCATACATCACCGGGGACCTTATGTCACAAGTAACTCGCTGTACTTAAAAGCAGTTTGCACATCTCAATGGGGAGGAGCATTGCACTTATGAGAAGAGGTGGAAATTTTTTGAAATGTGAATCTGGGCTTTGATTGTTCTGAGAAATAGCTAAACATTCAAGAGAATAACCACTAAAGTTTTCTGACAATGCAGTACACCTACAAGTCATATGACAGGAATTCAACCATGACAGCCCTACCTAATTCTGCCTTTGCTCTGCTTTGAGGTTGCAGCCAGGGTAAGCCACAAGCGGGGCAAAAAATAAGGGACACCACCAAAGGAGTGGGATGGGGTGGTGCTGATGACACCTGAGGAGCTGAGGGGACGGGGAAGGTGGATGAAAGGTGATGGTGGTGTTGGGGTGGGGTGGGGGGTGGGGGGGTGAAGTGCTCACGAGGCCTGAGCAAGGTGCTATCAAGACTTGAGGGAGATGCGGTGGTGCAGGGGGGGTTGTTGGCCAGACCAACGAAGCAGCCAGCTCGGATTGCCTACCTCCTCTCCCTTGTGCCTCCCCATACACCTCAACTCTCAAGCCTGCCGGAAGCTTCCACTCCTCCCGCCCAGACCCCCTCTCCTCTTCAGATCTGTCCAAGTTCCCTTTCCCTTGCCTGGTCAGCCCCCTCACCCTCGCCTCCAGCCCCAACTCCAACATTCACCGATCAAAGCTGGGAGGAGAGTGTTGTCGGCCACTAGTGCTGCTGCTGTCTTGTGGCTCCTTTGCACTGTGCTGGCTCTGGACTACACTTACAACACAGCACAGTACACGTGGGCAGACACCAACGATGATCAGGCAGCAACAAGAGGAGGCTTTATGCAGTCTCTTCCCTCTAGGACATCTCGGACAAATGGTGTTCCTGGGAAGCCCAGGAAAGGAAGGAGAATTCTGAGACATTCAGGAAAATCTGGGAAAGCTAATCACTGTAGTTGCTGCCGTTAATGGATTTCTCTCACAACTTTTTTTATGAAGCAACAGTGTCTCAAGAGGTAAAAGAATTGCTCCTGAAAGACTCTTAGCTGATATGGCCTCTTACTCAGAGCATGTTTGCCCCCCCCCCCCCCCACACCTCCCCCCAACCCCCTCACCCTTCTCCTCTTCCAGCAGTTTGTCCTGTTCTGTGTGACCTCTCTTCATTCTTCCAGTCACGTCCAATTCCCAGATTTACGCCCTGCCAGTCAGGAAGCAATTTCCTTCAGCAAGTGTTTTTCAGTAAACAATGAACAACTTCAGTACTGACTAGACGACACTCTGTAGACTGTTCAAACTTCAGCCAAGTATGGGACTGCTCCACAAATCCATACAATTAGCCAAGAGGAATAAATTAGGTAACTAATTCACTATCCCTTTAGCTAGTGTTTGCGGGCGGTTCTCCATACTATTAAATGCCCTGTTCATTATGTGAGGTTAGAGCAGGGAGTTGACTGAAGTGTAGAGTTAGAAAATGGCAGCGTTTGTGGCAGTCCAGCATTGCACACTGATTCAGGTCAAGGTGCGTGCATTCAAACCACCTCCCAAAATGGTGGCCCTGTGCAGTCTGCCGCAAGCGCACATGCACCTCTAGAATCCACTTTTCAACTGTTAGATGCTGCTTGCTGCCTGAAAGAATGAATGTTTAAAAGCTTCTAAATTTGGTGACTGCAATTTCACTGAATTCAACTACCTTTTATTCAATATATCATTTCAAGTATCTACACTCAAACTGAGAACCTGTGCTTTCCTGCAGTGTGTGGAGGAAAGGCATGCAGCTGCTTGGCTGCACAACCTGGACAGACAGATTCAGTCAACAAGGTTTGTATACGACATGTCAGGCAAGCGTCACCATTAACAAGGTGACAAACTAAGGCATTAGCACCAGAAGCACCTGGCTGACATCACTGACAAATCCATCACATCTACAACTGAAAGTTAAGGCTAGCCTCCGGTCATGGTATTTACATCCACCGAGGTGTGAAATGAACAGGCCATTAGTGTGACACATAACCAGCATGCCTTGGGAACCTGAAATCAATCTTAGAAGCCACTTTATGAAGATATTTTTCCCATTATAAAGAGGAAGATAGGTGTACCACTGAAGTGGAAAAAACGGTGGCAAAGTGGGACACTAATGTGACAAGATTATAATACACTTTGTTAATGAATATTCTGCCAAAGGCATGGGTGAAAAATAAGAGAACCTTTTGTGTTCATTTGATCTGTTTTTTAAACCACTTCAAAGTGGATCCGCCTCTTTTGTCAGTATGTTTCGGAGTAAAGGACACAGAACCCACTGCCTGGGAGAAGCAGGCAAGATTGAATGATCTGGAAATCGGTCAAGATGAAAGCGCTTTGTTCCAAACATGAATTAAATTGTTGAGGGCAATACCCGGTCTTTGTAACTCAGAAGGTGTGCAATTAAATGATCATGAGCATTTTGTGCAGTATTGTCGAGTGTAAATTATCACACTTTATTTGTGGGTTCATGATTGTCCATTCAATAAATTTGTTGCATGGGAAATCACAGACCTTTGAAAGGGAAGCAGTGCCGAGCTCTCACTATCTTCTATGCGAGGAGCACAAAAACTATTATTTGTTGAGCCTTTAATCATGGGTGATTGACAGGACAAGCTTCAGAGGCCCTCATCAAAACTGTGGAATTCTCAGTCTATTGGCCAGCATAAGAATAATGATATATGAAATGAAAATCGCTTATTGTCACGAGTAGGCTTCAATGAAGTTACTGTGAAAAGCCCCTAGTCGCCACATTCCGGCGCCTGTCCGGGGAGGATGGTACGGGAATCGAACCGTGCTGCTGGCCTGCTTGGTCTGCTTTAAAAGCCAGTGATTTAGTTGAGTGAGCTAAACCAGCCCCTTTATTACCAGCCCCTATTATATAGTCACATAATATGGATTTATTCTAGTTGGACTGTTTTTTTTAAAGCATTGTGCTCGTTATCTAGCCGTGTCTTCCTCTTTCTAGTAATTATTCCAAATATGTCGGACATGGTGGCCACACAGCAGAGGATACATTGACAACTTTCATTTCAGAATAGCCTCAGTCTGCTCGTCCCTATTGAAATTGTTGCCAAGCTCAACCTACGAAAGAAAAAAGCCCAGACCTTAGCAACTGGTGCTAGCTATAGAGGCGGGATAAATCCAACAGACCAAACGAGTTAATGTGGCATAAACTGAAGTAAATTGGCAGAAGCAAACTGCAAATGCTGCAAGCACCATGCTGCAAAGAGAAGTGGATGGTAAACCAGCAGTTGTGCGATAGGCTTTCAAGAGAAATTTAGCCCTGAAACTAAAGCTAGGTAAGAAGACAAGGCAACCGGAGAAGCTTGAGGTCAGTGCAAGCAGGAGGTTGGGAGAAAATAACTGGCAAAGCCCACATGAGGAGGTGCAGTGCAAGCAAGAGTTTGCAGGAAAGGGTCAGTAGCATGAAGCTAAAGGTAAGAAGTTGACTGTACCATCACGAAGGATTAGGAGCAGTCGAGCAGGCAAATGCCCTCAATGCCCAAATGCCCTCAATAAAGGATCTACTAACAGCTACTAACCAGCTGGGTAAGGATAATGATATTCCCAGCCTGCAAGCTGATACATGTTAACAGTTGCAGCTCTGCACCAACGATAAACTTGCTTCATTTATGGGGCAGCACCTTGCCAGCCTAATCTAAATGAAGCAAGTTTATCGTTGGTGCAGAGCTGCCCCTAGTAGGTGAAGCTGGCAAATATTTTGTGCCACAACAGGGCTGTGCTCTGAGAGGAGCTGATCGGAGAAGGAATTGATTGGGAGGTAGTCGGGCAGAGGCATGCATTGGCCTTTGAAACTACTGTGAAAATGAGAGGGGCACAGACATTTGGACCCCTGGAAGGATTTTAAAAATGTCCGCATTTGTTGCCAATGGCGCGCAAGTGCGGTTCCATTTCTCCAACCCGTAAAGCCGTCTGCTTCCATTTTAATCCCGACTTCTATCCCATTTCCACACAACGTCCCGCCCTCCCAGACACTTTGGGAATTTTACTAACACCTCCTCCAGCTGAATTAGAGGAGCATAAAGTGTCACCCTGAATCTGTGAAAAAGGAAACTAACACATACTTTGTTTGCACCCGGACACATCACCGGTTCCAAAGAGAAGCGGACATCCCTCTGTTTTATTGCAGGGAGTGGGAGAGGGGCTGTGGGTGGCGCAGGTAGCGAGTGACTGGGAATTCTGGATTTACAGAAGAAAAACATTTCTATCTGAGACCTGCCACCAGCAGCGGAATGGGGACCAACTGGTCGGGTGATTAGCTCTTTCCTGAAAGACGTGGGTGGCTCAGAGAGGAACCTTTAGGTTGATTCGTTTCTTTTACGGCTCTGCTTTCTCTTCGAATCTGTAGCTTTCACTCTGGTGTTGGACTTCAACTTATCGACTTTTGTTTAATGCTCGTAGCGTTTTGGCAGGCTGGGTGGAGTGAAATGACATCATTAGATTTCTGTGCATGCGTTGGCAGGAGACACGGTGTTTAAAATTATCTTAATAATTACCTCTTGCTGGTGGCCAAATGGGCTGCCAAAGAATCCAGCCTGAAGTCTGCCTAATGTGTCACTGTCAAGTTTTCAAAAGGGATCCTTAACAAGTGTCAGGACCCAAATTTAAATATGCAAGACTTGGGACGCCTAGAAAGTGAGACGGGGCAGAGTGTTAATGTCATTGAGCTAGTAATCCACAGGCCCAGGCTAATTTTCTGGGAACGTTGGATCAAATCCCACCGTGGCAGCTGATGGGATGTAATGAACAAACCTGGAATTGGAAGCTATTCTCAGTAATGTTGAAAGTCAGTTGTCATAAAAACCCATCTATTCACGAATGTCCTTCAGGAAAGGAAATGTGACCCCATTCTTTGTGAATGTATCACGGAGAAAGTTAAAAGCTCAGAAATGTCCCTGCAGGTTGATAGAATCATCATAGAATTTACAGTGCAGAAGGAGGCCATTCAGCCCTTCGTGCCTACACCAGCCCCTGAAAGAGCACCCTACCTAAGCCCACACCTCCACCCTATCCCCATAACCCAGCAACCCCACCTAACATTTGGACACTATGGGGCATTTTAACATGACCGATCCACCTATCCGCACATCTTTGGACTGTGGGAGGAAACCGGAGCACCCGGAGTAAACCCACGCAGACATGGGGAGAACATGCAGACTCTGCACAGACAGTGACCCAAGCCGGGTATCGAACCTGGGTCCCTGGCACTGTGAAGCAACAGTGCTAACAATTGTGCTACCATGCTGCCTGTGGATTCTGAGCACTCTCCCAACATAATGTCAGTACAAGTCCAATAGAATCGACCAAATAATGTCATGGACTCTTTGTATTGGGATCCCGCTGTTTTATGGGATTTTCTAGTTGATCTTGTAAGGAATGGAAGCTCCTCTCGCTCCTTAAAAGGCCACTGGGTTCTGGGCAGGTGGGTGAAATAATAACTAGCAACACCTCCTCAGACAGGCGGTGCAACCAGTCCGGATCTCCAGTCTGCCAGCCACCTGTTTCTCAGCCACGCACCACGCTGGGGTCAGGATTCTACCTTCCTGCTGCTTGTCAATGGGATTTCCCATTGTAACCACCCCACACTGCTGCAAAACATGCCGGTGGGGGTGTGCTGGTGGCAGGAAAATTGAATGACAATGACCGGTGAATTCCAGCCAGGGTTTTCTTCTTGCCTGGGTTTTGAGACACGGCATAGAATTGCCGAGTGAGCTTCTATCGATCATTATAGAATTTTGCAGCACAGATGTCAGCCATTTGGCCCATTGTTCCCGAGGCAGCTCTGTGAAATGGATATTCAATCAGTCCCATTCTCATGCTCTTCCCCTACATCTTTGCAAACATCTCCTCTTCATATATTTACAAACATACAAACCCCAAAGAAGGCTATTTTGAAAGTTACTACTGAATTTGCTTCCACCTGCCTTTCAGGTCGTGCATTTCAGATCACAACAATGCACAGTATTGAAATAATTCTCCTCATCTCATCTTTGGCTCTTTTGTCAATTATATCTGCTTACCAACCCTTCTACCAGTGAAAATAGTTTCTCCTTATTTACTCCACCACAACCATTTGTGATTTTGAACGCATTTATTACATCTCCTGTCATGCTCCAATGTATTACGAGCTTTCAGACAATACTTGAAAATTTTGAGCAAATAAACCCCGTGAAAATAGTCATCACAATATGTGTTTTTAGCTGTATCAGCTGCAGGCAGTCCTGATACTCAAGAAAATATATAATTACAGCTGAACATTCATAGCGAGCCACTCTGGAAATTCACACATCCATTTGTTTAAGGATGGAATGTCAACATAAAGACGATAGCATTCCAGCTGACTCATCATTTTGGATCATCGTGTACAAAAGACATATTAAAACACACAGTGTTAGACTAATGTGAAGGAGTCTTCATCAACCTCCCATTGTATTATGATGGTCCCTCATCTGAACCACGACTGGGTAAATTTCAAAGAATGAAATGCCAAACACAGGTGGGATTTGTCGTTTCTGAGACTAAGTGTTGACGTCAATGCACAATTTGTGAACTTTCATGACAGAAAACCTGGCATCAGGGGCAGCATGGTGGTGCAGTGGTTAGCGTTAGATCCCAGGTTTGATCCCGGCTCTGGGTCACTGTCCGTGTGGAGTTTGCCCATTCTCCCCGTGTTTGCGTGGGTTTCACCCCCACAACACAAAGTTGTGCAGGTAGGTGGATTGAACATGCTAAATTGCCCCTTAATTGTAAAAAGTGAATTGGGTCCCAGTCCCAGAGCAAAAGAAAACCTGGTGCCACACCTGGACCGATTGTACTACTTCCAAGCGGCTAGCACCGGCGCCACGTGAAACACAAGCGATTCTCATGAGAAATGGTGCCAGATTTGGCAGTTTCGCGATTGACACTGAGGAGGCTGACAAGCTGCAGCCGCACACACACACTTCACTCCCCACACACACTATCCCAGCCAACAAGATGGCAGCGAGGTTTACCGATGCCGAGCTGGAGACCCTCTTGGACGTGGTGGAAGAACGGCGGATGACCCTGTACCCCGGCCCGGTAAGGAGGCTGCCAGCTGTTGCCGTTCACCAAGCCTGGGCACAGGGGGCAGAGGCTGTGAGCGGCATGGGCAACACTGTCCACATGGGCCAGGAGTGCCGGAAGAAACTACACAACTTCCTCAGGGCGGCCAGGGTGAGTAGGCAATACTGTGTGCTCCTGGCAGTAACCCTCATTTCACACACCCGTAACCTTACCCCCGCACCCCCCCCCCCCAGCCAGGAGGGCAGCCAAACCCCCACCTTGCACCACAAGCTGATACCCATACCAGCCGTCATGGCTGAGTGCCTTAGCCATTGAGGTCACCGGCTACCCACCACCTGGGCTGTATGAGTTGGACTGTCTAACACTGTCGTTTTCTGTTCCCCCTCCCCCAGAGGGTGGGAGGGGAACGTGCAGCCTCTCACCGTGGCTGAGCCGAGGGCCCTGGATATGGTGACCGGCCGTGGGTGGGGAAGTGAGACCATGCTGAGGTACGGTTCCCTGTGACACATCTGCCAACCCCCCCCCCCCCCCCCCCCCCGCCACCTCCACCCCCTCACACACTCGCCCACACACCACCAACCTCCGCCCCTTCACACACTCGCACTCCCCCCCGGCCTGTGGTCTAATCATGCATCTTGCAATGTGTCTTACAGGACCTGCTGGGGATGGATTCAGGTTTTTTTTAGTGTCACGTGTATTGAGGTACAGTGAAAAGTATTTATCTGCGAGCAGCCCAACATATCATTAATTACATGAAAATAAAAGAAAATAAAAGAAAATACATCATAGGGCAACGCAAGGTACACAATGTAACTACATAAACACCTGCATCGGGTGAAGCATACAATGGTGTAGTGATAATCAGGTCAGTCTATAAGAGGGTTGTTTAGGAGTCTGGTAACAGTGGGGAAGAAGCTGTTTTTGAGTCTGTTTGTGGATGTTCTCAGACTTTTGTATCTTCTGCCCAATGGAAGAAGTTGGAAGAGTGAGTAAGCCAGGTGGGAGGGATCTTTCATTATACTGCCCTGATTCACCTGAGGAAGGAGCAGTGCTCCGAAAGCTAGTGTTTGAAACAAACCTGTTGGACTTTAACATGGTGTTGTAAGACTTCTTACTGCGCTTTCCCCAGACAGCGGGAGGTGCAGATGGAGTCAATGGATGGGAGGCAGGTTCGTGTGATGGACTGGGCTGAGTTCATGACTCTCTGAAGTTTCTCGGGGTCTTGGGCCAAACAGTTGCCATACCAGGCTGTGATGCAGCCAGATAGGATGCTTTCTATGGTGCATCTGTAAAAGTTGGTAAGAGTTAACGTGGACATGGGGCGGGTCCATCTGGTGTCCCACGCCCCCAGCCAGTGCCACAGCCGGAGCCCCCCCCCATGAGTCGAGCAGTGATGGGAGTAGCTCGGAGACCAGCCCTCCGCCAGAGACTCAGGAGACACCGGAGCTCAGGTGAGAAGGTGACAGTGATTTTCCGTCATAGCTGTCTCCACCATCCCAAAGACACTCACCTCGGTTGGGGAATTTAGTGAAGAGGCTCCTGGGACATTAGCTAGTGCGCACCACACAGTTGACCCAGTACAGCAGGTGGAGGGAGGTGGACGGTCGGAGGGCAGGCCGACCCCAGGAACTAGACGGATCTCGAGATTCTGGAACAAACAGTCCCAACCATAGTGAAGATGCAGTCGAAGAGCCAGGGACTACATGAGTGATTGCTGACGTGCATCCAGTACCTGCAAGCGCAGTTGGAGGATTCCAACCATATGCAGCAGCAGGAGGCGGTGCGGACAATGTGCACCACCCAAGCCAACACCGTATGGGTGGCATCCGCGGTGGAGGCATTGGGGACGATGGTTTCGGCTATGGATCAGCACGTCCAAGGCATTTTGTGCAGGCGCTGGCCAAGGCCCAGGACAGGGCTGCTGCCTCATAGGTGACCATGTCCCCGAGCCACCTGGAAACTGCAGCGGTGCTCCTGAGAGTGGCCCAGTTACAGCAGGCCATGGCTGGGAACGTCGACGGCATTGCCCAGGCGCTGGCCAATGTAACGCAGACACAGACGGAGGTGTCCCAGTCCCAGAGGGGGATGGCGCAGTCACTGGCCGACGTGACACAAACAGAAGCTGGTGGCACAGTCAAAGCTTGATGTGGCGCGATGCCAGACGGAGATGGTCCACTCCCTGTGCTCCATGGCTGCGAGCATGCAGACCCTGGTCGAGACCAGAGCGGGCCTCCAGGACTGGCAGTGCCAAGTAACGGGGAGCCTCAGGGGTTAGCTCCCCTCGCAGATGGAGTAGCCCTGGGGCCATCGGGGCACCACGAGGGACTAGGATGTGATGGGGCCTGTGCCGATGACTCGCAGTAATTCTATAACACAAATTGTTGGTGGCCAATTGGCGCGATGACTAATGTCTGGTTTACAATAATTTTAACAACGTGTGTTCGATTCTTGTTCAGGTTGAGGCAGACTTGATCATTTACTCCTGAGAGTGGAAGGCAATGGAAAACCACCACTGACTGAAATGGCTCAGGATAAAACTCCAGCAATGAACCAAGGATCTGCCTTTGGACAGAGCACACAATAAATTACATGACATTGCTGAAAAAAGACATTTTGTCCAAGCTTTTGATCTTCTTTTGATTTTAGAGGCTGGTTTAGCACACTGGGCTAAATCGCTGGCTTTTAAAGCAGACCAAGGCAGGCCAGCAGCACGGTTCAATTCCCATACCAGCCTCCCCGAACAGGCGCCGGCATGTGGCGACTAGGGGCTTTTCACAGTAACTTCAAACCAGCAGCATGGTAGCATGGTGGTTGGCATGGGTGCTTCGCGGCTCCGGGGTCCCGGGTTCGATTCCCGGCTGGGTCGCTGTCTGTGCGGGGTCTGCGCGTCCTCCCCGTGTGTGCGTGGGTTTCCTCCGGGTGCTCCGGTTTCCTCCCACAGTCCAGGGATGTGCGGGTTAGGTGGATTGGCCATGCTAAATTGCCCGTAGTGTCCTAAAAAGTAAGGTTAAGGGTGGGGTTGTTGGGTTACGGGTATAGGGTGGATACGTGGGTTTGAGTAGGGTGATCATTGCTCGGCACAACATCGAGGGCCGAAGGGCCTGTTCTGTGCTGTACTGTTCTATGTTCATTGGAAGCCTACTTGTGACAATAGCAATTTTCATTTTCTTTTCATTTTTTCATTTCATTTCATTCACTCAACAGGACGATCGCAAGAATACCATTGTCAGGAGAAAGAACAACTTTACACTGTATGAGAAGAGAGTTCTGATTGGTTGGCAAGTGGACTCTGAGTGGCAGAGGAGTTGCCACATAGAATGCACCAGTTAATGGTGACTGACAGTTAACTGACAAGCATTATTTGAAAATTTAAACCAGGCAGTTTGATTCTGATTGGCCAAGGCATTGCCCTGAGAAATGAACCTGTGAATGGCTGACACTTATTTTGTCTAGCTGAAACAGGCAGTGTGTGTGCATGTTTTTTTTCTGTCTGCAAAGAACAGGGCCCTGTGTCTTAATATATGTAGCTCCCAATGCATACAAGTGCAGCGCCCTGCAAGTCCAACTGACTTTCCTTCAAAGACACACTGAGGATTATTTAGCAAATGTTGTCCAGTCGGAGAATCACACCTAATGTTGGATAATTGAGTTTTGCAAGTATGGTCTGTACCTTGCTCATTGCAAAAGGCAGCTGGTAGCACAGTGGCACAGTGGTTAACACAGTTGCTTCACAGCTCCAGGGTCCCAGGTTCAATTCCCCGCTGGGTCACTGTCTGTGTGGAGTCTGCACGTTCTCCCCGTGACTGCTACGGTTTCCTCCCACGGTCCAAGGATGTGCAGGTTAAGTCGATTGGCCATGATAAATTACCTCGTAATGGCCAAAAAGGGTAGGTGGGGTTACTGGGATAGAGTGGAGATGTGGGCTTAAGTGGGGTGCTCTTTCCAAGGGTCGGTGGGAACTCGATGGACCGAATGGCCTCCTTCTGCACTGTAGATTCAATGATTCTATGATTCAATGTTTATACGGTCCATCAGTCGCTGGAGTGTCCTGCGGCACTGTGGCACCGTTCCACCCAATATATGATAATTAACCATGTATATTCTTTTCAAAATGATGTTATAGAAATCTGGTGTAGTTTTTACAGGTATTGCAATGAAATCTGAGTTAGACATTGACGGTGGCATGGTGGTTAGCACTGCTGCCTCACAGGTCCCGGGTTCAATTACGGCCTCGGGTAGCTGTCTGTGTGGAGTTTGCACTTTCTCCCCATGTCTGTGTGGGTTTCCTCCATTTTCCTCCCACAGCCCGAATATGTGCAGGTTAGGTGGATTGGCCGTGCTAAATTGCCCCTTAGTGTCCAAAAGGTTAGGTGGGGTTACTGGGTTATGGGAATGGGGTGGAGGTGTGGGCTTAAGTAGGGTGTTCTTTCCAAGGGCCGGTGCAGACTCAATAGGCCAAATGGCCTCCTTCTGCACTGTAAATTCTATGATTCTGTGACACCTCAGTGCATCTGATCATTTAAAAATTCATAGTTTTTGGCGAGAAGATGCTGCAATGCTTGTGATGCCCGACAAAAGAAAATGCTTGTAGGATTTGCTTGAGAATGCTCCTCTTATGATTGCACAGTGCCTTAAGCTTATTGTAAAGCTGTCCTTACCTGCAATGAACAACTGCGCCTCTAATCGCTGCAAGGTCAAACTACTGAGAATGCAAGATTGATTTTTGATTGTGTTTATCTGCGCACATAACTCTTTGTGCTGGATCAAGTGCTCAAGTCAATGCTCCCTGAATGAAACTGTCTGTCAGCTTGGTTCTGAAAAGGGATTGTTAAATTTAAATCCATGCTAGCTGCCAAATGGATGACACTATCGCTTTTGATTTATATTAATGAAGATTTTTGATTTTTATGTGATGTAAACCAAGGTCATTCCATGAATGCCCACGGGTAACTTGATCGAACGTCTGCCTTTTGAGCTCTTTATACAAGAAGATTATTATTATTCTTCAACATAGAATTCTAAACCAACTGAGCCAAACATTAAAACCCACAGTGTAATCATACCATATTCTTATACAGCAGGAATCCTTGCTGATCTAAACACATAGACTGAAAAAGCTTTCAGTAACAGTAAAACCCAATTGTTTACAGCTTTCGTATTCAACTTCTGCCTTAACCATGCTCGTCAAGATCTTATTCATGTTTTAATTAAAGGACATGTTTCTTCCAAAAATAGTCTGATTCTGAATTGCAAATATGATCCTCAAAATCTGAAGCTGAACTCTTCTTAAAGTTACATTGTAAAGTTACATTGCTCGGGGCATTATTAGATTTGATGACAAGAATCATTCCTGTCTTTGAAGTAAAGCAAAGTTCAACCAATAACATTTCCACGGTAATGTTTTATCATAGAATTTACAGTGCAGGAGGAGGCCATTCGGCCCATTGAGTCTGCACCGGCTCTTGGAAAGAGCACCCTACCCAAGGTCAACACCTCCACCCTATCCCCATAACCCCACCCAACACTAAGGGCAATTTTGGACACTAAGGGCAATTTATCAATCCACCTAACCTGCACATCTTTGGACTGTGGGAGGAAACCGGAGCACCCGGAGGAAACCCACGCACACACGGGGAGGATGTGTTGTTTCTTACATTAGTTTAGATATGGCGGCTTTGAAAATCCACAGTCATTTTGATGCACCGATGTTGTAACTTCGGCACTACACCACCAAAATGGCTGGTAACTAAGCTAAAATCCCAACATGAGGAGCACCCAGGCCTTCAGAGGAGCCCAGTGTATGTTTGGCAGAGGTAACAGGCATACCCCCCAGACTATCATAGATTGGCAAACCACGGACTTCCAGTGGCAGCAATGAAGTGAGTGGTCACATATTTGGTGGCTTCCGCTCAAGGTCCTTTCTTGGTCTTCTCCCCCCCCCCCGATTTAGGGGTGTTTGGTGGTGTGAGGTGCATGAGCACTGAAGAAGTGAAGAATTCCATCAGTGGAGCCAGTTTATGGCTTACAGGTCGAGGAGTGTAACAAATAAGAGACAGCAGACTGGGCGAAAGCTTATTTGAGGTACGACACAGGAAAAGCTGGCGGAGGGTGTTGAGGCGTGTATTGAACAACTTGTAGAATTTTTGAACATTAAATTCCAGCAGCAGAGGCAGGAGGCCTCAGAGGACCTGGCAAAGGTGGTGGAGCTGCATAGGGCAGCTATTGAGAGAGTGGAGCAGAGGCTGGATGCGCAGGTCTGGAACTCCAGAAGGTGGAGGAGTTGGTGGGTCGAGCACACAGGGCACTGAGGAGGAGGCCTATGGCAGGGGAGCCACTGAGGGCGATGGTGGTGAGGCCTCACTGTTTTCTCGCTAAGTAGAAGATATTGAAGTGGGTGAAGCAAACAAAAAAGTGCACCTGGGAAGGAAACGTGCTGAGGATCTACCAGGACCTGGGTGTGAAGTTGGACAAGCGACGGGCCGGTTAGAATTGGATCAAGGCTGCCCTCTACAAGGAAGGGGTGAGAATTGGGCTGTTGTAACATGCTCCTCTGTGGGCCACACATCAGAATGGAGAGTTTTATTTCAACACATCGGAGGAAGCGAGTTCATTTATGAGAGACCATGGACTGGGAGGTGTGTGAGGTCACTGAACTTTGTAGGTGCTAAAGTAGGGAATGTGGGTTTACACAACGGATGGATTGTTGTATTTAATGAATGTGGGTGTGGAGTGGGTGAGTGTGTTTTCTTGTTCTTTATTGGTTTGGGCATCGAATGGGGGCCATCATGCTAGCTTGTTGGCCAATTAATGGGAGTGAAATGGGGGTTTACCTGTGGAGGGCGTGGGGGAGGGGGGATTGTTGGGTTTTCTTTGTCTTTGTTTGTGGAGGGGAGAAGGGTGGCAGGTAGGGATGCTGACGTGGGTGGTGTTGATATGATGCAGTTGGTTAAGAGGAGATAGTGGCAGACATCGAGGGTGAATGAGGCGTGGACCTGGGGGAGCTGGGTAAAGAGGGGTTATGGCTGATCTCGGTGAGGGGGGGCAGGTGAGGGGGGGGCAGGTGCGGGGAGCCCCCACCCCAGTTGATCATGTGGAACGTATGGGGTTTAAATGCCCCGGTCAAAGGTCAGGCGTTTTAGCACATCTAAGGAGTTTGAAGGCAGGCGTTGTGTTTCTTCAGCTAGGGGGTCAGACTAGGGTGTGGGTGGGACAGGTGTTCCACTCGGGGCTGGATATGAAGACGAGGGCGATGGTGATGCTGGTCAATAAGAGATGGCTTTGACGACTGCAGTTTTGTAACCGATCCTGGGGGTAGGTTCATGATGGTTGGCGGGGAGCGAGAGTGGACTGGAATGATGTGGATTTCTTGAGGCAGGTTCTAGGGAAGATTCCAGATCTCGACATGCACCGGCTGATTATGGGTGGAGATTTTTAATATGCTTCTGGATCCTAGGTTGAACCGGTTTGTCCTAGGTCCTTGAAGATTTCAGCTACAGCGAGGGCGTTGTTGGGGTTTATGGAGCATATGGAGCAGATGGGAGGATGGGTGGGGTTTCCCTGACCTGTAGCAGTTCGAGAGGCTGAGGGTGAAGGAGTTTTCATATTTCTCTCACGTGCACCGGGTGAATGCCCGGATTGATATATTTGTTTTAAACAAGGCATTGTTGGCGGGAGTGGTTGGATCAGAGTATTCACCGACTGTGGATTCTGGCCACGCGCTACATTGGGTAGATTTGCGGGTTGGTGCAGGGGGAGGCTCAGCGGTTGCAGTGGGGGTTGGATGCGGGGTTATTGGCGAACAAAGGAGTCTGTGAGAGTGTGAGGGAGGCCACCTGGAATTATGTGGAACTGAATAGCACGGGGGGAGGTTTCTGCCTCCCTACTGTGGGAGGAGTTGAAAATGATGGTAGGGGGGAATTTATATCGCTTCTTGGGCACAGGGAGAGTGGAGCGGCTGAGAGGCTGAGGTTGGTGGTGGGCATTCTGAGGTGGACCAGAGATATTCAGTGGTGCCGGAGGAGGCGTTGCTGAAGGAGAGGCAGAGGCTCCAGATGGAGTTTGCGTTGGTGTCCACTGGAAAGGCGGTGGGAGAACTGTGTAGAGCCAGAGGGGTGGTTTGGGAGTATGGGACAAAGCGAGTAGGATGTTTGCGCATCAGTTGAGGAAGCAGGCGACAGTGATGGAGATTGGAAGGGTGAGGGATGAGAGGGGCACGGTGGTATCGGAGCCAGAGGGGGGGAATAGGGGTTTTGAGGCCTTCTGTCAGTGGTTATATAACTCAGAGCCTCCGATGGGGAATGAAGGGATGAATCAGGTTTTGGATGGGTTGGAGTTCACGAAGATTGAGGAGCTGAAGGTGCAGGATTGGGGCCTCGATTGGGCTGAGGGAGGTGATGGATTGCCTGGGGGCAATGCAGGCAGGGAGGGCCCCAGGGCCGGATGGGTTCGCAGCCGAGTTCTATAAGACGTTTGGGTTGGAGTTGCGGCCCCTGCTAGTTAGGATGCATAATGAGGCGATGGTGAGGGGGGAGCTCCCCCCATCACCCCCACCCCTCGCTGTTGCATGTTCGGCCTCCGACCTGGATGCGCGGGGGCCCGTATCTGCAGCAAAAGTTGCGAGATCTACTCCAGGACTCTGTTAGCCCCCTGCAGGGCTGGGAATTCGTGTCCCTTTGGTCCAAGTTTTTCAGGCGTAAAACACTACCGTTTTGACGCCGGCGTGGGAACATAATCCCAATAATGGAAAATCCAGCCCAATGGTTCTAAGACAGGCATTCTCGTCCAGAGTTTTATCAAAAAAATTGAATTTAAATTAGTGTCGGAGAGCATTAGCCCAAGTCTATGAATTAGTAGTCAGTGAATATGCCACGTCTCATCTTCGGCTAAGGAATGATTGTGAGGAATAAAAGTTCATGACTGCAGACCTTGGCTGTTATCATTGGTATGTCTGGAAGTACCCTATATAAAACCACCTTGCACCCCTGCAGGGTATGCTGTAACATACAACTGCACTCAGTCACAGCACCCTGGTGAGCCAATACATAAACTCTATCAACAGGGAGACATCAAATCCGGTGCTCTTGGCAGATATCCTTTGCATGAATCACTTTGCCTTATATTCGCTTTACATTCAAAAAGATAATGGATTGAAGACATATGCTCACCCACACCCATCTTAAACTGGAAAATCAAACCCTTTTGTGCAATGGTTTATTTGAAAGTCACATGGAACATAGAACCTGAAGCCATTTCTACACAGTGATTTAAAAAAAAAAATCTCCTCTCTAAACATTATTCGAAGCGTTAGTCTATTCTAAAATATTACACCAATCAGAAAGGTAATATGATTCTGAGAAAGAAATTGGGCTTCTCCATTTTACCTTCAGGTAAATAATGAAGAGAAAAATTGAAAGCCTTCACGTGCGCTACAATCAAGGTCACTTCTCTTTTTTTTATAAAAAAGCATTTAAGAGAATTTTGGACAGCTTGGAAATTGCAAAATTTTCTTACAGACATAAAATAATTTTCCCCAAGAACGAAAGATAATGATTAATTCATCAGTTCATTCTTCTCAATAATGACACAACAGATGGAAAGGAAAGATGAATGTCACACATTTCAGTAAACTAATTAGTAATCTCCACCACATATTCCATCAAGCTAACGATGGGAAGCAGTTCAGACGGGCAGTTTTTCCACAAGCATTTTCCATCGACGTTGAATATAAAAGTGTCACATGCAACATATTAAGCGCACCGACTATTTGGGGCAATTCATTAAGCTTTATCTGCTTCGTTAAGGTGCGATTACCTCAATTAAACTAAATTCCATTCATTCTACTATATTCCATTTTCCATTTTAAATGCTTCACTGATTTCTGGCGAATTGTAGCACAAACTATTCATCTGATGTGTAACAGCTGACTGCCTCAATGTTACAATGTGTCATAGAATCCCTACAGTGCAGAAGGAGGCCATTTGGCCCACGGAGTCTGCAATAGCCCTTGAAAAGAGAGGGGCCCATGCTCCCACTCTATCCCCACACAACCTTTTGGCCACTCAGGAGCAATTTTGTGTGGCTAATCCACCTAACCTACGCATATTTGGACTGTGGGACGAAACCAGAGCACTCGGAAGAAACCCATGCAGACACGGGGAGAAAGTGCAAAGTCCACACAGTCACCCGAGGCCGGAATCGAACCTGGCGCTGTGAGGCAGCAGTGCTAACCATTGTTCCACCCTAGTCAGAAATGTAGATGTAGTCAGAAATGGCCTCCGTTTGCATTGAGAGCCTGGTGGATATAGTGGCTGAGTGGCGGGATGAGATGCATTTGCTCGTTGTAGGTGCTTGCGTTACGTTGCATTGACTTTCCTCTTTGAGGTATGAATGACTCCAACATGTGTTATGGGCCAGGGCTTAAAAACTTCAAAGTATATTATGAAGTTCACCTGACCTACAACCTTTATGTTGAATTTGGCTAAGATGAGCACAAGAGCCTTCCCTTCAGGTATGATTCAACAGTCTTCCTAGACACTTTAATCAAAACAAGCTTTATTCTAAGAACTTATTTAACATATATACATAAACAAACAGCAAGAATTTTAATCAATTACAAACATAAAAACCCCACACAGCTACAGTAATCTATGTATAACACTTAATGAACTCCCCCTTTACTGTTCCAATTCAAAAACAAAATCCAATAAACCAAAAACCCCGTTTCAGGGCGTGGTCAAGCACTCTGCATTCTCACTTGAATAAGACTGACTTTCTCTGAGATTCTGACCCCGTCTCATCAGCAGGAGTAAACCCTTCTAAAAAGCTAACATATATCCAAAGCCACCACCAAGGTGATTTTTACTGGAATAAATATTGAAAAGGAAATTAGAGAGAGACAGAAAAAAAAACACTTTTTCTCCTTCTGAGATCACAGCAGTCAAAACTGAAAGTGAAACTAAAATAAACCTCACAGCCACAGCTCAGCTCCACCCACAGAATGACATCACTGAAGCCATGTGATAAGACAAAAACCTTTCTTAAAGAGACACTCCCACGACACGTGAACAAGGTGGAAGTGGAGAAGTGCCCCATGACATTGTTTTGGACCAGGTACTACAGTTGCTGCTGACACTGTCTTTATTTTACAGTTATGGCAGACAAATTGTGTTAACACAATCACGTCTTTTTTAAGGGTCGGGGACGGTAATTCACTGATATGAATTCTATCTCGCATCTCCTGTGTTGCGAATGTGCAAGAGAAACAAAACAAAATAAAATGAAGAGGCGTAGCAGGCTATTTTTCAGATATGCAAACTCATTTGTGGAAACTGCAAGACGAAAATGGCAGTGTATTTGGGTTAGAGGGTTGTTAAAATTGCCGAACGAGCCAGTGCACCCAGGAGCTGACCTCAACAAGCTAACCTCAGGGTTTAACTTCAGTGCAATTTGATGTGCGTACATGATCCACCCCAGATAGGCGGGATCAAAGAACAACAAAGAACAAAGAAAAGTACACCACAGGAACAGGCCCTTTGGCCCTCCAAGCCCGTGCCGACCATGCTGCCCGACTAAACTACAATCTTCTACACTTCCTGGGTCCGTATCCCTCTATTCCCATCCTATTCATGTGTTTGTCAAGATGCCCCTTAAATGTCACTATCGTCCCTGCTTCCACCACCTCCTCCAGCAGCGAGTTCCAGGGACCCACTACCCTCTGTGTAAAAAACTTGCCTCGTACATCTACTCTAAATCTTGCCCCTCGCACCTTAAACCTATGCCCCCTAGTAATTGACTCCTCTACCCTGGGAAAAAGCCTCTGACTATCCACTCTGTCTATGCCCCTCATAATTATGTGGACCTCTATCAGGCCGCCCCTCAACCTCCGTTGTTCCAGTGAGAACAAACCGAGTTTATTCAACCGCTCCTCATAGATAATGCCCTCCATACCAGGCAGCATCCTGGTAAATCTCTTCTGCACCCTCTCTAAAGCCTCCACATCTTTCTGGTAGTGTGGTGACCAGAATTGAACACTATTCTCCAAGTGTGGCCTAACTAAGGTTCTATACAGCTGCAACATGACTTGCCAATTCTTGTACTCAATGCCCCGGCCAACGAAGGCAAGCATGATGTATGCCTTCTTGACTGCCTTCTCCACCTGTGTTGCCCCTTTCAGTGACCTGTGGACCTGTACACTGAGATCTCTCTGAGTTTCAATGCTCTTGAGGGTTCTACCATCCTGCTTACAATCTTTAAATGAGCCACTTGATACCGGTTTAGACCGGTATCTAAACATAACTTCAGATGCACAGGCTTCCCAGGCTTCCTGATGCTCACCATGTAAACCAAGGTGGAAAGTTAACTCACGTGGCTCATTAAAAGTTAGACATGCAACATCAATATTCAGAGTTGCTTTTTACCTCCCATTGGGAAAGGGTTTGTCAAGAGAACATGAGTTGAGAGGCTAATGCGTGTACATTGGAGGTATTGAGATTCAAGGTGAGTGTCGGTGACACCATGGATGTCTGAGATTGGAACCTTGGATGAAAAGCAAGGTGACCATCAACAGCAGCAGCCTACTGTGGACAAACCCACAACCGATCAGCACAGAGAGGAAACAGCAGAAGAGAGGAGAGTAAGAAGGGTGAATGAAGAGTTCGGTTCCGGAAGCAAAGTCTAAAAATGCAAGACTCTTTGAATGCGAGTCTACGCATGTAATTAAGTCTTTACAGGTCCAGACAGAGCAATTTGAGAGAGGGATAAATTCACACCTCTTTAACCTGTCATTATCCCTCTCTCCAGTTGCTCTGTCTGGACCTGTTAACGTGCAGGTTCAGTCGGCAGTTAGGAAGGCAAATGCAATATTAGCATTCATGTCAAGAGGGTGAGAATACAAGATGAGGGATGTACTTCTGAGGCTGTATAAGACTCTGGTCAGACCCCATTTGGAGTATTGTGAGCAGTTTTGGGCCGTGTATCTAAGGGATGATGTGCTGGCCTTGGAAAGGGTTCAGAAGAGGTTCACAAGAATGATCCCTGGAATGAAGAGCTTGTCGAATGAGGAACGGTTGAGGACTCTGGGTCTGTACTTGTTGGAGTTTAGACGGATGAGGGGGTATCTTATTGAAACTTACAGGATACTGCGAGGCTGGGATAGTGTGAACGTGGAGAGGATGTTTCCACTTGTTGGGAAAACTAGAACCAGAGGACACAATCTCAGACTAAAGGGGCGATCCTTTAAAACAAAGATGAGGAGGAATTTCTTCAGCGGGTGAATCTGTGGAACTCTTTGCTGCAGAAGGCTGTGGAGGCCAAATCACTGAGTGTCTTTAAGACAGAGATAGATAGGTTGTTGATTAATAATGGGCTCGAGGGCTATGGGAGAAGGCAGCAGAATGGGAATGAGAAAAGTATCGGCCATGATTGAATGGCAGAGCAGACTCGATGGGCCGAGTGGCCTAATTCTGCTTCTATGTCTTATGGTCTTATGATGTGGGGCATTATCGACTACAGAGAATTAGCAATCCACAAACATAGCCAGATAAACCAGGAGAACACAAAGGTGTTTCACTTAATAAATGTGCAGCTGCTGTGAAGCCATGTAAAACCATTTGTGCAGACGATTGCCAGATTCTGAGGAGCTGCCACAATGCTCTCATCCTGTCGCAGTCCAAGGTCAGTAAATATTTTGGACCTGCAAGCTGACTTAACTAACCAATGACTAGCCCATTCAAACTAGGTTGAAGACACCCATGAAGAACCCCACTAATGAAGCTAATGAACGGTACAATAACAGTCAGGTGACCATCAGATATGTCACTGAGCAAGTGATCAGCAAGCCCATGATGCACTTCAGGTGCTTGGATGGGTCAAATTTCAGTGCTACCCAGTGAGGGTCTCCAGGTGTGCTGTTCCTTGGACAACATTGTGCAGCAATGATGGCTGGAGCTTCAAGAGGAACAGGGCACACAGCACACACTGGGTAGAATTTTAACCCAGTGAAAGCCTGCAGCAGGTCAGGACCTGGAAGATTTTGGAGCGAGCTTTGCCTACACTTTTTGACAGATACGGCGTCAGAGTCTCACTTCCAGGTTTCCCGACCAATGTAAGCAGGTGGATATGATTATGATCTGCACCTGACTGTTCAAGGGCCCCTGATAAGTGATGAAATACAGCCATTCTGTAATAGTCAGCAGACAGACAGATGAAGTCTCAGTACGGGAAGATGGACTCCACACCCCCTACTCTGATTTTTCAAAAGCTTCCCTGGATATAATTCTGCAGGGACCCCAGATAAATATTTTACTGACAGAAAAGGGGAAGAGGCAAGTTTCTAAAATTAGCCAGGTGCGGCTGGAGGTCACTCAGGAGATGAGCAACAGGAATGATCACTCGTGGATGCAGTACCAAAAAGGGTTCATTAACCTCACCAGGGCAGGATGATCGGAATGCTTTTTCAAGTGTCAACCCCTTTCACACTGACTTCAGCGGCATTCTGCTGCACTGCACACTCAATCCAACGCACCTTGCAGTTCCGCCTATTCCTCTCTGTCAACGCACCTCCTCATATTCCCATCTGAACAAGCACCACTGATATTCTCTGTTACTTTACTGCTATCTCACACCAATCCCCCACAGTTACCCTCCACAAATGGTGCTTTACCATCCTTTCAAAACATTCATTTTCTCACACTTAGAATTATCGGTGGGTGGTTTGGGGCGGGGGGGGGGGGGGGGGGGGGGGGGTGAGGGAAGGTTCCTCCAATCATTACCATCATAACCCCTGGAGAGGAAGAAAAATGAAATGAAAATGAAATGAAAAATGAAATGAAAATTGCTTATTGTCACGAGTAGGCTTCAATGAAGTTACTGTGAAAAGCCCCTAGTCACCACATTACAGCGCCTGTCCGGGGAGGCTGGTACGGGAATCGAACCGTGCTGCTGGCCTGCTTTGTCTGCTTTAAAAGCCAGCGATTTAGCTGAGTGAGCTAAATCAGCCCCTTGAGGTCTGAGAAATAAGAAAAATGTGCTTACATGGCCAGTGAAGAGAACGAAATGGGGTGAAATAGAAACAAATATGTATGACCTGATAGCCATCACAGAGATGTGGTCACAAGGTGACCAGGGCTGGAACCTGAATATTCATGGGTCCATGACATTTTGGAAGTGGTGGGATGGCTCTGTTGATTGAGGATGAAAATAGGGCAATAGTGACAGATGACATTTGTTCGAAAGATCAAGATTCAGTTTGGGTATCGACATGAAAAAGAAAAAGTGAGAAGCCACTTGTGGGAGCTTCCAAACAGTAACTACAGGACAGGATACATCAGAGGAAATAATGGGGGCTTGTGAGAAATTACTGTCATAAGCATAAGGGTGTATTTTTTGTGTTTTTTAAAATCTAGAGTCCCCAATTATTGTTTTTCCAATTAAGGGGCAATTTAGCGTGGCCAATCCACCTAGCCTGCACATTTTTGGGGTGTGGGGGCGAAACCCACGCAAACACGGGGAGAACGTGCAATCTCCACACGGACAGTGACCCAGAGCCGGGATCGAACCTGGGACCTCGGCGCTGTGAGGCAGCAATGCTGCGCCAACGTGCTGCCCATAAGGGTGTTTTTAACTTACACATATATTAGATGAATCAGATCAGCAAAGGTAGCCTGGGAGATGTGTTCACAGAGTGATTTTGGAACAATTTCTTTGAGCTGCATTTCCTACAGCCAGAGGTTATTTAAGATCTGGCAGCGAGCAATGAGGCAGGATTAATTAACAAACTCATAGTAAAGGCACCCTTATGGAGCAGTTATCATAATATGTTATTTCACATTTAGTTTGAGGGAGTAAAGAGTGGATCTAAGACTAGTGTTTTGAACTGATCTACAAGCCATTCAAAGGTATTAAGAAAGAGCTGGTTCAAGTAAACAGAAATTTGGTTACGGGGTAGGTGAGTAGAGAAGTGACAGATAGTATCTGATTCAAAGAAAAAGTACAATTCTGTGAAGATGAGTGGTGTGTCAGAAGATTGGACAGAACTTAAAAAAACAGCATTGACTAAAAATATCAAGGAGTGAATAATTAGAATGAGAGAGAAAGCTAGCCAGAAATATAAAACAGATAGTAAGACTTTCTATATTCTTGTAAAAAGAAAACGGGTAATTAATGTGTGTGTGTATTCTCTAAAGAGTGAGGCTGGAGAACTTAAAATGGGAAGGAAGAAAATGGTGGACAGAAACAATGAACAGATACTTTGGGTGTGATGTAACAGCCTCATTGCACCTGACTGGGTGTTGAAACGGGGTCGTTGAATCTCGCGATTGCAACGCTTGAAACGCCTCACGAGATTTAATGGGGTCTTGTGAGGTGTCGCGATCCTGATTTCGCCCTTGCTGGGAAACCTCGCCAAGGCACCGTTTAATCCTGGTTTCCACAAACGTGGACCAGTTGTAATGGCACCTGGGGATCTCCCATGCCATTAGAGCCCCACTGAGTGGTCGGAGATAGGGCAAGGTGGCACTGCCAGGGTGCCCGGGTGGCACTGCCAGACCTAATGGCTCATTTGAAAGTGATTATCTGGATCACGCCCAGCGAGTCGGCGGACTCGCGGGATGTTTCGCACCCAGCGCGATGCCCAATTTGTACCTCTTCCGCGATTTGCGTGAAACTGGGCATGACACGGTAATGTAGCAGGTAACATGTTAGCATGGGTAGTGGATTCGTTAGCTAACAGAAAGCAGAGAATAGGGATAATTGGGTCATTTCAGATTGCCAATCTATAATTGGTGGAGTGTCACAGAAGTCAGTGCTGTGGCCGCAACTATTTTTCTCTCTTCACAGACCTTGGGCGGGATTCTCCGACCCCCCGCCGGGTTGGAGAATCGCCAGGGGCCGGCGTCAATCCCGCCCCCTCCGTGTCCCGAATTCTCCTGCACCGGAGATTCAGCGGAGGCAGGAATTGCTCCGCGCCGGTCGGCGTGCCCCCCCGCGGCGATTCTCCGGCCTGCGATGGGCCGAAACCCTGCCGCTGTCAAGCCTCTCCTGCCGGCGTGGATCAAACCACCTACCTTACCGGTGGGAGAAGGCGGCGCGGGCCAGCACCGGGGTCCTGGGGGAGCGGGGCGATCTGGCCCCGGGGAGTGCCCTCACGGTGGCCTGGCCTGCGATCGAGGCCCACCGATCGGCGGGCGGGCCTGTGCCATGGGGGTACTCTTTTCCTTCCGCCTTCACCATGGCGGAGGTGGAAGTGACCCCCTCCCCTGCGCATGCGTGGGGATGACGTCAGCAGCCGCTGATGCTCCGGCACATGCGCGGACTTCCGCCGGCCGGTGAAGTCCTTTCGGCCCCGGTTGGCATGGCGCCAAAGGCCTTCCACGCCAGCCGGTGGAGCACCAACCACTCTGGTGCGGCCCTCGCCCCTCAATGTTAGGACTTGGCCCCTAAAGGTGCAGAAACGTCCACACCTTTGGGGCGGCCTGACGCTGGAGTGGTTCACGCCACTCCATCACGCCGGGACCCCACTCCCTGCCGGGTAGGGGAGAATCCCGGCCCTTGTCCTGAAAGGGCATTAGTAACCATGGACTTGTGTGTTGGCCCATGGTTATGTTTGACAAGGTACTACAGTGCCTTCTGTAGATGGCTGACAGGAATCTCTCCCACTCTTATCACCTGTTATTGATACGTGTGGTAAATGTTGGAAAGATTTGCAGGTTGACACTCAAGCTACTTGGCCACGTCATGAACACACTTTCCTTGGATATCAATTACTGGAGTGGGACTTGAACCCAGAAATCCTGGCTCAGAGGCACAGATGCTACCACTGCTCCACAACACCACCTACCCTCAGCTATTTATAATCTGTATAAATGACTTGGATGAAACGACAGAATACCTGTTGCTAAATTTTCTGATGACACAGAAATAGGCAGGAAAGGAAGGAGTCTGAAAAGGGATATAGCGAGGGTTAAGTAAGTAGGCAGAGGTTTTGCAGATGGAATACAAGGTGTGTGAATGTGAACTTGTCCACTTTGACAGGAAGAATAGAAAAGCAGCATACTACTTAAATGGAGAGAGACTGCACAGCTCTGAGGTACAGAGGGATCCAGGTGTCCTGGTACATGAATTACAAAAAGTTAGTATGCAGGTATGAAGAACAAAGAAAAGCACACCACAGGAATTGGCCCTCCGCCTTCAGGATCCTGAAAACACGATCTGAGGGGGGGGCGGGATTGACGCCGGCCCCTGGCGGGATTGACGCCGGCCCCTGGCGATTCTCCAAGCCCGTGCCGACCATGTTGCCCGTCTAAACTAAAATCTTCTACGCTTCCGGGGTCCGTATCCCGCTATTCCCATCCTATTCATGTATTTGTCAAGATGCCCCTTAAACGTCACTATCGTCCCTGCTTCCACCACCTCCTCCGGCAGCGAGTTCCAGGCACCCACTACCCTCTGTGTAAAAAACCTGCCTCGTACATCTCCTCGAAACCTTGCCCCTCGCACCTTAAACCTATGCCCCCTAGTAACTGACCCCTCTACCCTGGGAAAAAGTCTCTGACTATCCAATCAGCAAGTGATTGGATGGGAAATGGAATGTTGTTATTAATTGCGAGGGGAATTAATTATAAAAGTAGAAGCATTTAGCTCCAAAGCTGTACAAGATCTGAGGAGACCACATCTTGAAGTAGCAGCGAGAGCAGTAACCAGGGGGCTGTTGGGAAGGCAAGTTTCCCGCTTTAAAAACTTACCTTTCAGGAGAAGCGACCTTTGTTTTTTTAAATAACCTTTTTTGTCGGAGTTGTTTTTTTTTGTTTCAGAGCAGCAGGAAACTGGAAGTCGGCTGTGGAGATTTCTGGGAAGGTGTGTAGTACCTGTATATAAGTTCGGCGGTTGTAAACCTGAGACACTACACTTGTAGTGTCCCCACCGTTGCACCTCCTCTAACCTAAGGGGTTGAATGAATACCAGGTAAGCTCTTTCTTTCTTTTTCTTGTTTTATCTAGAGGGGATGGCAGGGAAGGAAGTGCAATGTTCCTCCTGCAGAATGTTTGAGGTGAAGGATGCCGTCAGTGTCCCTGCTGATTTCACCTGTGGGAAGTGCACCCATCTCCAGCTCCTCAGAAACAGTGTTAGGGAACTGGAGATGGAGTTGGATAAACTTCGGATCATTCGGGAGGCAGAGGTGGTCATAGATAGAAGCTTCAGGGATGTAGTTACTCCGAAGAATGAAGATAGATGGGTGATGGTAAGAGGGGCTGGGAGGAAGCAGTCAGTACAGGGATCCCCTGTGGTCGTTCCCCTTAGTAACAAGTATACCACTTTGGATACTGGTGGGATGGGGGGGGGGGGGACTTACCAGGTGTAAGCCATCAGGTACAGGTAACTGGCACAGAGTCTGTCCCTATTGCTCAGAAGGGAAGGGAGGAGAGGAGTAGAGTATGAGGCATTGGAGACTCCATAGTTAGGGGGATAGATAGGAGATTCTGTGGGAACGAGAGAGACTCACGGTTGGTGTGTTGCCTCCCAGGTGCCAGGCTCCGTGACGTCTCAGATCGTGTTTTCAGGATCCTGAAGGCGGAGGGGGAGCAGCCCCAAGTCGTGGTCCACATAGGCATCAACGACATAGGTAGGAAAAGGGATAGGGATGTAAGGCAGGAATTCAGGGAGCTAGGGTGGAAACTTAGAGCTAGAACAAACAGAGTTATTATCTCTGGGTTGTTACCCGTGCCACATGCTAGCGAGACGAGGAATAGGGAGACAGCAGATGAACACGTGGCTACAGGGATGATACAGGAGGGAGGGTTTCAGATACCTGGATAATTGGGGCTCATTCTGGGGTAGGTGGGACCTCTATAAATGGGATGGTCTACACCTGGACTAGAGGGGTACCAATACCCTGGGGGGAAATGTGCTAATGCTCTTTGGGAGGGTTTAAACTAATTCAACAGGGGGTTGGGAACCTGAATTGTAGCTCCAGTATACAGGAGGTTGAGAGTAGTGAGGTCATGAGTAAGGTTTCAAGGTTGCAGGAGTGTACCGGCAGGCAGGAAGGTGGTTTAAAGTGTGTCTACTTCAACGCCAGGAGCATCCGGAATAAGGCGGGTGAACTTGCAGCGTGGGTTCGTACCTGGGACTTCGATGTTGTGGCCATTCGGAGACATGGGTAGAGCAGGGACAGGAATGGTTGTTGCAGGTTCCGGGGTTTAGATATTTCAGTAAGCTCAGGGAAAGTGGTAAAAGAGGAGCACTTTGGTGATAGTGATCACAATTCAGTTACGTTTACTTTAGCGATGGAAAGGGATAGGTATATACCGCAGGGCAAGAGTTATAGCTGGGGGAAAGGCAATTATGATGCGATGAGGCAAGACTTGGGATGCATAGGATGGGGAAGGAAACTGCAGGGGATGGGCACAATTGAAATGTGGAGCTCGTTCAAGGAACAGCTACTGCGTGTCCTTGATAAGTATGTACCTGTCAGGCAGGGAGGAAGTGGTCAAGCGAGGGAACCGTGGTTTACTAAAGTAGTTGAATCACTTGTCAAGAAGAAGAAGGAGGCTTATGTAAAGATGAGACGTGAAGGTTCAGTTAGGGCGCTCAAGAGTTACAAGTTAGCTAGGAAGGACCTAAAGAGAGAGCTAAGAAGAGACAGGAGGGGGCATGAGAAGCCTTTGGCAGGTAGGATCAAGGATAACTCTAAAGTTTTCTACAGGTATGTCAGGAATAAAAGAATGACTAAGGTAAGAGTAGGGCCAGTCAAGGATAGTAGTGGGAAGTTGTGAGTAGAGTCCGAGGAGATAGGAGAGGTGCTAAATGTATATTTTTCATCAGTATTCATGCAGGAAGAAGACAATGTTGTCAAGGAGAATACTGTAATACAGGCTACTAGACTAGAAGGGCTTGAGGTTCATAAGGAGGAGGTGTTAGCAATTCTGGAAAGTGTGAAAATAGATAAATCCCCTGGGCCAGATGGGATTTATCCTAGGATTCTCTGGGAAGCTAGGGATGAGATTGCTGAGCCTTTGGCTTTGACCTTTATGTCATCATTGTCTACAGGAATAGTGCCAGAAGACTGGAGGATAGCAAATGTTGTCCCCTTGTTCAAGAAGGGGAGTAGAGACAATCCCGGTAACTATAGACCAGTGAGCCTTACTTCTGTTGTGGGCAAAGTCTTGGAAAGGTTTATAAGAGATAGGATTTATAATCATCTATAAAGGAATAATTTGATTAGGGATAATCAACACGGTTTTGTGAAGGGTAGGTCGTGCCTCACAAACCTTATTGAGTTCTTTGAGAAGGTGACCAACCAGGTGGACGAGGGTAAAGCAGTTGATGTGGTGGAGATGGATTTCAGTGAAGCGTTTGATAAGGTTCCCCACGGTAGGCTATTGCAGAAAATACGGAGGCATGGATGCAGGGTGATTTAGCAGTTTGGATCAGAAATTGGCAAGCTGTAAGAAGACAGAGGGTGGTGGTTGATGGGAAATGTTCAGCCTGGAGTTCACTTACTGGTGGTGTACCACAAGGATCTGTTTTGGGGCCACTGCTGTTTGCCATTTTTATAAATGACCTGGAGGAGTGCGTAGAAGGATGGGTGAGTAAATTTGAAGATGACTCTAAAGTTGGTGGAGTTGTGGACAGTGCGGAAGTATGTTGCAGGTTACAGAGGGACATAGATAAGTTGCAGAGCTGGGCTGAGAGGTGGCAAATGGAGTTTAATGCAGAAAAGTGTGATGTGGTTCATTTTGGACGGAGTAACAGGAAGACAGAGTACTGGTCTAATGGTAAGATTCTCGGTAGTGTGGATGAGCAGAGAGATCTCGGTGTCCATGTACATAGATCCCTGAAAGTTGCCACCCAGGTTGATAGAGTTGTTAAAAGGCGAACGGTGTGTTAGCCTTCATTGGTAGAGGGATTAAGTTTCGGAGCCATGAGGTCATGTTGTAGCTGTACAAAACTCTGGTGCGACCGCATTTGGAGTATTGCGTGCATTTCTGGTCGCCGCATCATAGGAAGGATGTGGAAGCATTGGAAAGGGTGCAAAGGAGATTTACCAGGCTGTCGCCTGGTATGGAGGGAAGATCTTATGAGGAAAGGCTGAGGGATTTGAGGCTGTTTTCGTTAGAGAGAAGAAGGTTAAGAGGTGACTTAATTGAGGCATACAAGATGATCAGAGTATTAGATAGGGTGGACATTGAGAGCCTTTTTCCTAGGATGGTGATGGCTAGCACGAGGGGACATAGCTTTAAATTAAGGGGAGATAGATATAGGACAGATGTCAGAAGTAGGTTCTTTACTCAGAGAGTAGTAAGGGCGTGGAATGCCCTGCCTGCAACAGTAGTGGACTCACCAACATGAAGGGCATTTAAATGGTCATTGGATAAACATATGGATGATAAATGAATAGTGTAGATGGGCTTTAGAGTGGTTTCACAGGTCGGCGCAACATTGAAGGCCAAAGGGCCTGTACTGTGCTGTAATGTTCTATGTTCTATGTACTGTGTACAATTTTGTTCTCCTTACTTAAGGGATCTGTGATTGTGTTGAAAGCAGGACAGAGAAGGTTCACTCAACTGATTCCTGGGATGAGGGGCTTATCTTATGAGGAAAGATAGGGCAAGTTTGGGCTGTATCCATTGGAGTTTATAAGAGTGCGAGGTAATCTTATTGAAACGTACAAGGTTTTGAGGGGATTTGACAGGGTGGATGCTGAGTAGATGTGTGGGAGAGACTAGGACTAGAGGACACAGTTTAAGGTGTAACTCAGTTCAGATGGAGATGAGGTGAATTGCTTTTCTCTCAGGGGGTTCGGTTGTGGAATTCTCTTCATTCGAGAGCTGTGGAATGTTTTTATGGTTAGATAGATTCTTGATTGACAAGTGAGGTAGAGAGCATAGAGGCAGATAGCAAAGTAGAGTTTTATTTGCATGTATTTTATTTTAGACATATTCAAAAGTATAAAAACATAAATCAGAAACACTGTCAACACCCCCACAGTTCACAGTTTGTGCAATTTTTCCCCCTTTTCGCCCCTCCCCGCCTGCCCCCATCCTGCCCACCCCCACCCCGCGACAAACAGTTCCTCAAACACTGTCATGAATAGTCCCCACTGTGTCTCAAAGCCCTCCGCAGATCCTCTCAACTTGAACTTGATATCTGCCAGCAGAAGAAAGTCATACAGATCCACCAGCCAGGCCACCAGCCCTGGTGGCGTTACCAAATGCCAATCCAATAATATCCTTCACCGGGCAATTAGACAGCCAAATGCTATGACATCGTCCCCCTTCTCCTCCATCAGCCCCGGCATTTCCGATACCCCAAAGATCTCCACAATTTGGTCTGGCCTGACCTCTACCCCCACAATCTTCGATAGTGTCCCGAATACCACCCCCTAGTATCTCTCCAACTTCTTGCAACCCCAGAACATGTGTGCGCGATTTGTTGGTCCTCGCCCACACTTTTCACACTCGTCTACCACCCCTTGGAAGAACCCAGTCATGCTCGCCCGAGTCATATGCACCCTGTGCACCACCTTAAATTGAATCAAACTCATCCTCACGCACAAGGAAGTCGAATTCACACTACCCATTGCCTCACTCCACACTCTCCATCCTATCCCTTTCCCCAGCTCCTCCTCCCATTTTTTCTTAATCTTTACCACGTTCGCTCCCCCGTATTCCCCCAGTCACCCTAGACAAAAAAGTAGAGTTGAGGCCACAATCAGATCAGCCAAGATCTTATCAAATGATGGAACAGGTTTGAGAGGCCAAATAGCCTTCACATGCTCCTAATTTGTATGTTTGTCTGTCTCCCATATACCTGATGGCAGTTCATAGCTAGCCACAATCAATCATGTTGACTTGGTACCACGAGCCACTGATATATATATGATCATCTGCACAATGATGACCTTGAACATTTTACCTTGGCAGTTAGAATTCAGTTTATCATCTCTGACAGGACTTTTACACATAATAAGAACTGATGCATGGAGCAATAGAGACATATTCAGAGGACGCTAAAGAAGCACCATCACAGGACTCAGAGGCAACCTCCACTATTTCAGTCACACACAAATCGCTGGGGCCTCCAAGGTGAATAGTTGGGTTGTGACCGAGTGAGTCAAAAATCATGAGTGAACAGGAGGAAGCTCTGGAAACAAGGACAGCAGTGGAGAGACCCTGTCGCAGGGCATGGGCGCCTACTGTGGGGCAGCACGGTAGCATAGTGGTTAGCATAGTTGCTTCACAGCTCCAGGGTCCCATGTTCGATTCCCGGCTTGGGTCACTGCCTGTGCAGAATCGGTACGTTCTCCCCGTGTGTGCGTGGGTTTCCTCCGGGTGCCCCAGTTTCCACCCACAGTCCAAAGATGTGCAGGTTAGGTTGATTGGCCATGATAAATTGCCCTTAGTGTCCAAAAGGTTAAATGGGGGTTACTGGTTACAGGGATAGGGTAGTGATGTTGGCTTAAGTAGCGTGCTCTTTGTAAGGGCCAGTGCAGACTCAATGGGCCGAATGGCCTCCTTCTGCACTGTAAATTCTATGAAAAGCGCTGGTCATCTAGACACAGATGCTTCCTCTCAGGAGCCATGCATGAAGAGGACTGTTCTAGAACAGCAGCAGAATACGTGTGATTTTCTGTCTGCATTTCCAGAGGCACTCCACATGATTGGAGAGAGACTGAAATGGTCCGTCTCTAGCATGAGTGTCATAATCACATTGGCTTTTTGCACAGATGTCCACCTCCATGGAGCAAATGGCTACCTTGGAATCAGAAATAGCAGGCCAATGGAAGCTTGTTCTCCTGTTCAAGAGATAGAACCTGGAGACATTTAAGGACTTTGGAAGATTTGTCCTGGCATAGCTGTGGGGGAGAATCACTCGAATGGGCCATGCTACTGGAGATGGTTTGGCTGAGGGAAAGGATTTTCCATGGTCGATGGATGTTATGAGGACAAGTGTGTCCGTCGGAAGTAACTGTCAACTGGTTCCGTGAAGACTGAACCTTTGAGGAAAGTGTGCTGTAATTTAATGAGTTTTTTTGAGACTGATAAAGCACTATTGAGGAATGTCATTTCTGCTGTTTAGATTATTTGTTGCCTACCAAATAATGTTTAATCAATGTTGGTTTTAGTTTGTTTGCTACAGTAAATATCTTAAAACTTGAAATCTTATTGTGCTATTCCTTCAAGTTGGTCCCTGGGAATTACATTTTTTGTAAAGTTATCTGCCTCTGCAGAGATCGTAATTGCGCTGCCACCCCTCCCCCTTCCCACTTAGACAGAGCCACATATGCTGCCTCCTGTCCTGATGGCTAAGTTTGCCCCTGCACAGGTTCAGGTATGACAGTCTTTAGCAGGACTTTCATGGCTCCCAGAGCTCAGGGGGACATTATCCAAAAGCATCTGAGCAGTCAGCAGGGAAACAAGTAACCTGCCTCAAGCCTCGCTAAAGCCCCAGGTGTCGCATGAGTGGTATGAGAAATAAAAAAGACAACCAAGGGTCTGTAGTTACACAATGAAAATCACTCGATTGTTTGAAAGTCTGTTAATGCATCAAAACTATCATCAACATTCACCCACCATCAATTTTCTTTCTACTTTCCATTCATCTTCACTGTTACATCTCGCCTACCCAGTGGCCATCAGTCTCAAAACTAATGGTATGGCAAGAATAGAAGATGAAAGGGTTGTCGACCATGGGAAGATAGGAATGTTGTTTGGGTGCGGGGGAGCGGGTGTGGTGTGGTGGGGATTGCACCTGTGGCTGCACTTCCTCAGGTTAGCTGAATGATGTCGGGATGCGTACTGCCCAGGGATCTCTGACACTTCAGGTGAGTGGCTGCAGGGACCCTCACAAGTCATCCAGCACCGAATCCAAATGCAATATTGCGACGAGGACACTCCATTAAAACAACATACGCAGGCGGACTGAAATTCTATCTGGGTTTCCCACCTCGAGCCCTGATTGCCCCTCAAGTTAATAGCACAATTACCAACATGGATTTTTTTTTTAATGACTTATAACAACAGTTCAGGTTTGATTTGAAGCCAAGGAACTCATTTATATGATGCATTTTAGACAGTAGATTGCTCATAACTTCTGTTTTCCCAAAGGGCCTCATATCACATTTTTCTAACAATGTGGGAGACAACTGTGAATCACAAACTACCCCCATATTTACTCTTACCAGTTCACTACTACTTTCTGAAATAGCACTTGTGTCATGTTCAGCTGAAAGTAGTTTGCAAATGAGCCAAATGAAGTAGAATGTTTTTGCTTCAAGCAACAAGTATTGGTACTGCACAATGAATCACTGAGCACCGAGGGTACTTGTCGGATCATTCTAACAAGTTTTTCTTTATTTTTATTTTACAGGATGTGGGCATCGCTAGTTAGGCCAGCATTTATTGCACTACCTTAGTTGCCCTTCAGAAGGTGGTGGTGAACTGCCGTCTTGAACCGCTGCAGTCCCTGAGGTGTAGATACACCCGCCGTGCTGTTAGGGAGGGAGTTCCAGGATTTTTACCCAGCGACAGTGAAGGAACGGCGATATATTTCCAAGTCAGGGTAGTGAGTCACTTGGAGAGGAACCTCCAAGTGGTGGGGTTCCCAGGTATGTGCTGCCCTTGTCCTTATTCATAGATTATGATAGAATTTACAGTGCAGAAGGAGGCCATTTGGCCCATCGAGTCTGCATCGGCTCTTGGAAAGAGCACCTTACCCAAGGTCAACACCTCCACCCTATCCCCATAACCTAGTAACCCCACCCAACACTAAGGGCAATTTTGGACACTAAGGGCAATTTATCATGGCCAATCCACCTAACCTGCACATCTTTGGACTGTGGGAGGAAACCGGAGCGCCCGGAGGAAACCCGCACACATACGGGGAGGATGTGCAGACTCCGCACAGACAGTGACCCAAGCTGGAATCGAACCTGGGACACTGGAGCTGTGAAGCAATTGTGCTATCCACAATGCCACCGTGCTGCCCCTTTTAGGTGGTAGTGGTCATGGGTCTGGAAGGTGCTGCCTGAGGAACCTTGGTGTGTTACTGCAGTGCATTTTGTAGATGGTACACTGAGCTGTCACTGTTCATTGGTGTTGGAGGGTTTGAATGTTTGTGGAAAGGGGATTAATCAACCGGGGTGCTTTATCCTGGATACTGTCAAGCATCTTGAGAGTTTTTGGAGCTGCACTCATCCAGGCAAATGGACAGTATTCCATCAAACTCCTGACTTGTGCCCTGTTGATGGTGGACAGGCTTTTTGGGGGGAGGGGGGGGGGGGGGGGGGCAGGAGGCAAGTTACTCACCGTAGGTTTCCTGGCCTTTGCCCTGCCCCAGTAGCCACAGTATTAATATAGCTAGTCCAGTTCAGTTTCTGATCAATAGTAACCCCCAGGATGTTGATTGTGGGGGATTCAGTGATGGTGCCATTCAAGGCCATGGCTGTCTTTTCTCAAAGTGCTGTGCCCAGGCAATTATCTGCACTAAGCGCCATAATGCCCCGTACTGTTTTGCAAAAAATATATATCCGGTCCAAATCAGGAAATGTAGCTAGCGCATTGCTCAAGAATGTGACATTTGAATTAAACAAGATTATAAAATGATGAAATGTTACCAGTCTGTTCTCTTCCGCTGAATGATTCCAGCATTTTGTATTTTTGTTCCACTTTGAAAGCTATGTTGTTATAACATTATCAAAATTTTCCTTCATACCACATTTTCTACCTTGTAATTTTTTGGTATTTCCTGATGTGTATTAAAGAAACTGTTTCCATATTTCTCAGAATCTATTTTAATTGTCTGCACGTGGGTACAGGAATTGCTTTGAAATAAAACAATGTTATTCTGTACAGTACAGTGTCTCAAATCCAATTGCCTAAAAACTGAAGTCGCCCAAAGTTTAATTGAATAAAATTAAATTGTTCTTTACCCGAACAATGCAGTGTGGTGTGGTGTCCAAACCAGTTATTGGCTTTGCTGCTTCATGCATTGTTCTAACCCACACTCCAGGCAACCCTTTACCCTCCCCGACCCTGCTTGACCCGAAAATGCCTGACCCAAAATCAGGCAGTCTCCGAAATCCGGCATGGCTTTGTTCCTGATATTGCCGGAGCTGAGGTATTGTACCTGTACTATATAAAGATTTATTTGTTTCACTTTGTTTCTCAGAACAACTTGGATCATTATAACAAGTGACCACTTGGCTGGAAAGTGCATGAGTGTTACGGCAGACAAAGACCTGCTATGTAACCATCTGCCGCCTTACTGTAATACGAATAATGGAAAAGAACAAAAGATCATTCACAGCTCCTTCCAAACCCACGACTGCTACCACTAGAACATAAGGGCAGCAGATGCATGGGGACGCCACCACCTGAAAGTTCATCTCCAAGCCAAACACCATCCTGACTTGGAAATATATCGTTATTCCTTCACTGTCACTGCGTCAAAATCCTGGAACTCCCTCCCTAACAGCACCAAGGGTGTACCTACCCTACATGGGCTGCAGTGGTTCAAGGCAGCTTGCCATCACCTCCTCCAGTGTAATTCGGAATGGGCAATAAATGCTGCCGATGTCCAGGTCCCATGAATGAATTTTTATAAATTAAAGGCAGTTTAGTCCCACAAAGGGGTTTCTTTGAGTTTGAGTGATGCTGTAAGATGGTCGATATTAATTCAAGACCCCTTATGCATCCTTCCTCACATTCCTATTTCCTCGAATTTCAATTTGCCTCTGTGACAAGTGTAGTCTTCTACCCAAACCATGTTTTTTCGTTTTGTCTCTCCATAGGGCTAACTTTGAGGTCGGCGCTTGGCAGCAATTCATATAACAGAATAATCTAGTCCATTTGATAGAACAATATAAAACATGACTGGAGCTTCTCTTTCTTACTGCAGATGACTCAAAAGGGCTGAGGTTTTGTCACTGCGGTGACCTCAGTGGGATTCAAAGGTTGGAGGGTCATCATATACGTTTTTTTAAATGTACCGATTTATGAAGGGCACTGACTTACTTTCTCTCAAAGTCACCAAATCTGCGCAAATGTGCTTTTGTTTTCAGCACCTTCGCACCGGTCGTAGTTAATTTTTGGTGTCCGATTCTCACTCTGATCCCGAGCAATTTGCCTGGTAAAAACTCAGCAAGGTTCTACTGTCATATGAAGGTTTGAACCTTGTCCCTGATTGAACCTGACTTCAAAGACTTCATTGTAGTTACATTTGTTCTTAGCTATCTATCTGGTGGAGGAATGTTTTGAACTATTTTATGTACATACATAAACAACCTTGATTCTGCTGCCTGTGCTTAAAAGATGGGAGCAAAATACCTGTCAGCAAGGCATCTGAATGCGTTTGTCTCCAGGTGTCTGTGCCATCAGGGAAGACTGTTATTGGCAACTTGTTCTGGTTCCTGATGGGTCAGTGATGAAAGATGTCCTAGAGACAACTGGAATGTTCCATCATCTCAGCTGGAGAGTGAGGCTCACACCAATTGAATGCTTTGTCTGGACAATTTTACAACATTTTCTCACACTTTTTCCAGGCAACAGAATGTGAACATGTACGTACGCCAACAATGACCAAGATCCAATCATAGCAATTCCCATATGGAAAAGGCATTGGAGGGAATGCAGAAGGAATTTACAAGGATGATACAGGAGCTGAGTGTTTGCAACTGTCAAGAAAGACTGACCCAGCTTAGGCTCTTTTCTCGCGAAAAGGAAAGGTGAGGGATGGCCCGAAAAAGATGCAGGAACATTATGAACTGATTTTGCAGACACCGAGGAAAGGTTTTCATTTGTGAGGGGATCCAAATCTAGGGGTCCTAAATATCAGAGAGGCACTAATAAATCCATTGAGGAATTCAAGAGAAACCTCTTTACCCAGATAGTGGTTGCGGGAAGTATTATTATTAGAATTAGAATGGCACTTTGGGTTTGGACCGAGGTTTGTGGTGAGGGTCCGGTTGCTGTACGCATTCATCTGGCAAGTGTGCAAATGAATGAGATGAACTCAGGGTATTTTGGGCTGCCACAGGGGTACGAGGCAGGGACTTCGCTGCTGTCCGCGTTGACGATTGAGCCCTTGGCAATGGCACTTGGGCCTTGGTTGAGTGGCGGGGGATTGAGAGGGGGGCAGGGAGCACAGCATGTCGCTGCAGGCCAATGACCTGCTGCTAGTCATGACAGACCAGTTAGAAAGCATCGGCAGAATTATGGGCTTACTGGAGAGGTTTGGGGCCTTCTCAGGCTATAAATGGAATGTTGGGAAAAGGGAGATGTTCCCAATGAATGCTTTGGGGTGGGGGGGCGGGAGGGGGGGGGGCAAACCTGTGGGGCCTGTGATTTAAGATGGTGAGGGAGAGTTTCTGATATCCGGGGATGAGGTAACCCATGAGTCGGCCATGATGCACAGGTAGAACCTGACGGGATTGGTGGAGGAGGTTAAGGGGGACCTTAAATGGTGGGACTCTCTGCAGCTGATATTGGCAAGGAGGATACAGGTGGTAAAGGTGAAGATACTGCAAAGATTCCGGTTTGTGTTTCAGTCCCTCACGATTTTCCTCCCCAAGGCCTTTTTACAGAATGTAGATAATAATTAATTAATAATCTTTATTGTCACAAGTAGGCTTACATTAACACTGCAATGAAGTTACTGTGAAAAGCCCC